>NC_079226.1:27290262-27392260 GCF_029633865.1 Lampris incognitus
TACATGTGGAGTCGCCAGCTGTTTCTTTTCACCTGACAGTGAGGAGTTTCACCAGGGGGACGTAGCGCGTGGGAGGATCATGCTATTCCCCCCAGCCCCCCCCTCCCGAACAGGCGCCCCAACTGACCAGAAGAGGCGCTAGTGCAGCGACCGGGACACAGCCACACCTGACTTCCCACCTGCAGACACAGCCAATTGTGTCTGTAGGGACGCCTGACCAAGCCCGAAGTAACACTGGGATTCAAACCAGTGATCCCCGTGTTGGTAGGCAATGGAATAGACCACTATGCTACCCAGACACCAGTTTCATTTTATATGTAGATTTTATGTGAACACAACTTCATGAGCACTAGTAACGTGCATGTTTATGGTGTTCTTCTATCGCGGGCGTACTATAAAGATACGAAATCACACCGTTACAAAGCCCGAGCAGCAGCCATGCACTCAGAAGGTTTTATTCTCTGATGCCGTTTATTATTTAATGGACAAATTAAACAATGCCAGTGTTTAAGGCCGCCTCTCTGATGAATCTGTTTTTATTCACATTTGGAAAATATGCACTATTAAATATTCATGTCTGAGGGAGCCGAGAAAACCAAACAATAACAACGCCAAAACTACTTTCCATGGACGCACTTAACCACCTCTTCATGGCGAGCAATCCCACTTTACATTTCCTGCGGCGACGTGTGCGTGTCTCTAATTCACAAATGAGAGGATGTTTTGAGTGGCCCTCTGTCTCCCAGATGAGCAAACGCTGCAATTAACTTTTCCTCCCCTTTTTCTGCGGGTGGAAGGTGTTTTAAAGACATTAGCCTACAGTCAACAGCATCTTCTGGTTAATTCTAAATGCAAGCAGCCAATTTCTCTGTGGTATTTAATATTACTGCAGACGATAATGGCCCATTTATGCTGCATTATTCAAAGATGATTTCACAGATTTTATTTTTTTCCCCAAAGAAAATGGTCATTAAATACTGTTGCTGCCATCATTTGAAAGGTGTATATAAGTTCCAAGCAAGTTTACAACCAACCAAAAGACTTTTCCGCTTTATCATTCACTGTTTATTTATTTATGTTAGTTATATTTTCAATTTAAACTGGAGGAGGTTCTGCATTGTGTACAGCACATTGAGTTGAGAGTCAGCGTTAATGACATACCTGGTGAAATAGGTCCCTGGTACACGAAAGTGCACGGGTGAGGACCTTGATAGGGATACACGGTCAAAATAGCAATAATAAGGAACATCATGTGTAGCTTGGTGTTAATGCTGACATGCAATTCTAGTAAATAATAAGTATATGTCAGGATTAAACCTGATATAGGCCTTTAAGGATCTCGTTGTGTGCACATGCACTTCATGTGTACATGTGTATGTGTGTGTGTGTGTGCATGAGAGAGAGAGAGAGAGAGAGAGAGAGAGAGAGAGAGAGAGAGAGAGAGAGAGAGAGAGAGAGAGAGAGAGAGAGAGAGAGAGAGAGAGAGAGAGAGAGAGAGCGAGAATGAAAGAGAAAGAGACTGCACACCCATGAGCCAGAACATTATCACCACCTGCCTAATATGCTGTTGGTCCTCTGTGTGCTGCCAAAACAGCGTCGACCCGCTGAGACATGGACTCTACAAGACCCCTGAAGGTGTCCTGTGGTATCTGGCACCAAAACATTAGCAACAGATCCTTCAAGTTGTGTCAAGTCAAGTCAATTTTTATTTGTATAGCTCAATATCACAAATTAAGATTTGCCTCAGGGGGCTTTACAGCAATACAAACATCCTGTCCTTAGACCCTCACATCGGATAAGGAACAAATCCCTAAAAAAATTGTTTAACAGGGAGAAAAAATAGGAAGAAACTTCAGGGAGAGCAACAGAGGAGAGCTCTCTCTCCATAGATGGACAGGCATGCAATGGATGTTGTGTGTACAGAATAAAACACAGTTTACAGAATACAACATTAAAAGATAGCAGAATAATAATGGAATTATAAGATATATGAAGAATATGATGAGAATATATGAAAGAAATGGAAACGGATGATCCGCTGTGGCGACCCCTAACGGAAGCAGCTGAAAGTAGTAGTAGTAGTATGAAGAATATGATGAGGAGGACACCAAGCAGTGTCCAGAGGCCACCGGAACAGCCAAGAACCTGAGCCACGTGACCACCGTCACCATGGAGACCTGACAGGAGGACAGACTACACATGCACACAGACGAGACTCACATCACACCATTGACATACACGGGAGAAGAGACAAGGAAAGACATTAGTCACACATCAGAGAGAGAGAGAGAAGGACACAATATTTAAACCAGATAACCAAATTATATGGATTTATACAATATGTAAAGAATGTGATGAGGAGGATGCCACACAACTTTCAGGTGGTGACAACCATCACCACGGAGACCTGGGAGGAGGACACATGCGCACAGGGGAGACTCACATCACACCATTCACATGCACAGGACAAGAGACAGGAGAAGACAATCGATGAACCTCGGGCACTTAAGAAACCCTGTCACCGGTTTGTGGTTTGTCCCTCCTCAGACCACTGTTGGTAGGTCTTCACCACTTCTGACCAGGAGCACCTCACAAGCCTTGCCGTTTGGCTTGACCCAGTCGTCTGGCCATAACAATTTTGCCCTTGTCAAAGTTGCTCAGGTCTTTACTCCTGCCCATTTGTCCTGCATCCAACACATTGAGTACGAGAACTGTTGTCTTACCGTCTAATCTACCCAGACCTTGACATGTGTCCTTGTTTGGAGATGATCAACATTATTTGTTTGGTTCACCTGTGAGTGGTCATGGTCATAATGTTTTGGCTCATCGGTGCATGTCAGGATTAAACCTGATAAAGGCTTTTAATGATCTCATTGTGTGCACACGCGCTTCATGTGTATGTGTGTATTTTTTCGGATGTGTGTTTCCATATGTGTGTGTGTGTGTGTGTGTGTGTGTGTGTGTGTGAGAGAGAGAGAGAGAGGGTATGAGAAAGAGACTATGTGCTTACGCGTGTGAGATTATGTGTGTCTTTTTCTAAGCATGCCCATGCGTGTGTATGTGTGTGTCATTACAACGAGGGCTGGTTGCATCCACGAGCAAAATGGCTGCATAATTGGCGATGTCCATGACACCGTGCTCTCTGTAGCTGATTTTTCTGCATGTTGCCCAGACTCTAATTACAGGGGTTTCAGCGGGGAGGTAAGGCAGGCGATGGGGAGAAGGCGCCTGTGCTGCCTGATTCTGTCATCTGACGGCTTGTGCTGTCTGCTGCACAGCCAGGCAGCCCAGAATCCCTGGAGTGAGTTTGGGATAGACCCAGGGACTGGTCATATCAACAAATCTTAATCAAAAGCCTGAAATTGTCAGCTGTCATACACTTTCTGTGATCTTTGATACCTTGCCCCTCCTCTTACCTGGACCACCAAATCATATCTACCCCCCCCACACACACACATAGATAGACAGACAGACAGACAGAGACAGACAGACACCATTTTCACATATATATTCATACTTACACAGCACACATTGTAAAATCAGCACACACATATAATTTTACACACAAATAAATGGAATGCACATTATGGTGTGTGTACACTCACATGCTGACATGGCTGTGCATGCATGTACAAGCGCGCGCGCACACACACACACACCTAAAGACCTTGGGGTAGACTACAAACAGTCCTCTGAGCAATTCAGTCAGACACTCAGACTCAGCATGATAATACCTGACTAACACAGCATTTATAATGGCAAGAGCTTTTTTTTATAACTCTAGGATAACAACAAAATATAATTTCAATGAATGAGAAAATATCTGATAAGGATTCCCTGCAACACACTGGCCTTGATGAACTCTGTTGCTACAGTCATTTTAAGCGTGTTGTGCAGCTTCCGGTCATGACGTTACCAGATGCTACCAGTTGTTATGCTGCAGGATTTGAACTCGTGTCTCAAAGAAGAAAAAAAAAGGACGCCGTAATTCGACAAGGAAAAAGCATCACTTGTATATTCCAGTACAGGTTGCTCAAATTGAAGAGTAACACATTCGGTGCATTGAGCCAGGTCACAGGCAAACAATGCTATTTTATTGTTCCCCCGAGTCCCCTTTCAGACAATCCTGAACTTGTGCTTCACTTCAGGAGAGGATGGAAGGGCTGCGTGGCTTTGATCGACCGACTGTTACTAAGAAGCTTTGAGGGGCTTTAAAGGACCTAAAATGTATAAAATGGATGGATCAAGTGCAAGCAGAAATTTGACGGTTCATAGGCAGGTTAGACGTCAAAAAGTAAGAGCATTCCCATACAATACATATCCAGTTAGTGCACATTAGCAGACGACAGATGACACAAAAAAAAGGAAGAAAAAAAATCTCAGAGCCGATTAGCACCGTGGTTAAACCTTCACATGAGCAGGGGGCAAATACAGCTTACCCCCATACTCCACATCTATCTCTACTAGGTGTAACATATTTATGAGAGAGGGTCTGCCCACAAGGCAAACAAGAGGACAACCAATTCCCCCCCCAGCAAATCTTAACAAAATACATCCGTAATCCAGACAAAGGCCGCCCCTGGAATCCAAACTTCCTTCCTATTTGCTTGAAATATCTGCGGATGTGTTTAAAGGGAGACCTGGAAGGAGGGAAGAGAGAGGCGTACAGAGAAAAGAGCGCCATGCTGTGCTTCATTAAGACATTCACAATTTTATCCACAAAACAGACTCATTTTATACCCACCCCCAAACCTGCAGGATCACACCAGCTCCATTTTGCAGGAATGTTTTTACATATACATGTATAATCTTGTACTGGGGCAACCTGAAAACATCAACCTATGCTTTTAATTCATCAGGTCTTGACTCTGGTGAGTCACTGCACAGCTTTCTTAACCAGCAGCTCGTCCAAAAGGCTGCCGCCAAACCCCTGAAAAGACCAAAGAAGGGTCAGCATAATTCAGGATTGTTGTTTAAAAGTTATTGACCACCTTAATAGGGCACTGTTTAAACGAGTGCCTAGTTTTATCTCTGAACTGTTTTTTTGTTGTTGCATTTTCCCCCTCTGTCCCCCCAATTGTACTTGGCCAATTACCCCACTCTTCTGAGCCACTGCTACACCCCCTCTGCCGATCCAGGGAGGGCTGCAGACTACCACATGCCTCCTTCGATACATGTGGAGTCGCCAGTCGCTTCTTTTCACCTGATAGTGAGGAGTTTCGCCAGGGGGACGTAGCGCATGAGAGGACCGCACCATTCCCCCTAGTTCCCCCTCCCCCCTGAACAGGTGCCCCGACTGACCAGAGGAGGCGCTAGTGCAGCTACCAGGACACATACCCACATCCGGCTTCCCACCTGCAGACACAGCCAATTGTGTCTGCAGGGACGCCTGACCAGGCCAGGGGTAACGCGGGGATTCGAACTGCGATCCCCATGTTAGTAGGCAACAGAATAGACTGCCACGCCACCCGGATGCTTTATCTCTGAACTTTTAACATCCTATTAGCCCAAGTGCTGCCAAAGATCCCCGAGGAGGGTTGTTTTAGGGCATTGTGGGGTATAAGCCTGTAAACGACAGGTGATCTGGGTTTGTCTGTCACGGCCCCCTATACACTACTGTGACCCACCTGATGGGAGCAGGGCCACTCTGTCTCCCCTCTAAACCCTTTGAAATTTTCATTTTCCTGGGCCTGCTTTAACCTCAGGACTGGTCTGAATTGTATTTCTGTTTCTTAGTCCTTCTGTGGATCAGCACCATTAGCATTTCTTCTTCATTTTTGTTGTTGTTTTCTATTGCCTCCATTTTAATATTTCACAGCAACAGATGTTTAGCAAGTGTTCAGCATTACTCCAGGTCTGCTGTTCTGTGTCGGTTCACCGCGGTGAATGAAAATCCATTTTCTGATTGGCATGCAGGCATGCATGGTCAAATAGTGGTTAAATTGAAAAAGAAACATTTCGAAAAGTGTTTTTCAAAACATCATCAGCTCTTAATTAGTAATTCTCTGATAAAAAACACATTTCTCAGTTGTTAATAAGGACACGTCAACACTGGTCTAGCCCTTAGTAATGAAACAGGCTTCGACTGATAATGATAATTGTTATTTATTCCGCTGCTGTCCAGGTTTATTTGGGCCAATGTGGCACCGTGAACCTCTCTCCCTTTGGTAATTAAGCCTGTTGATACTCCAGCATGCTTACCTGCAATTATGCCATTATAATGAGCAGTAGTGTAAGGGATAGAGAGGCAAGGCAAGGTCAGCCAGAGGCAGCCAAGCATTGGTGTCTAAATAGACATTTAAATACTGTTAATTAAGCCCCTGGTAATGGAGAAGCTAGCTTGCAGAAAATATCTATTGTTCCAGGCATGGCAGGTCAGTGGCAAGTGGCCAACGGCTTTTGTGAAATGAAAAATGAAAATTCCTTCTTTAACTATTCGGCGAGACGTCTCCTTGTTATCGAAGGCAGTCTTGGCATGTTTTCAGCCCTGCAGACCGCTGATGGGTTTAAGTACAGGTTTGGCAGGTTCTCCCCTGCTCCTGCACTGCAAATGTGTCAAAGTCAGGCTGGGGATCTGTTTATATATAGAAGCACTAAGGTCCATGGCGATAGATAGAAAGTAGGTAAAAAGTACATTTTGAATGCAGACGGCCCCGCCAGATAAAGGGAAAAGTTGCTTTAGGGTATAGTTCATTGCATTTTCATAAAATGTCATGTTTATTTCAAGAAGTTAGATTAGAAAAAAATATAGGAAATATTCTTGTATTGTAGTGCAGGTCCAGCCTCTGCTTTTCTTTTATTTTTTTTCTTCATTGTTTCATTATCACTGATTGTAACCATTAAGTGCTTTTTATTAAGTGTTTTATTTTTAAAACCGATTATAAACTAGAGCAGGACCGATAAATCAGCGTGCAGATATTATCGGCCGATATGAACTACTACTTTCGACGGTTCCCATTAGGGGTCACCACGGCGGATCATCTGTTTCTATCTCTTCCTGTCCTCTGCATCTTCCTCTGTCACACCAGCCACCTGCATGTCCTCTCTCACCACATCCATAATCCTCCTCTTTGGCCTTCATCTTTTCCTCTTCCCTGGCGGCAGCTCCATATTCAGCATCCTTGTCCCAATATACCCAGCATCTCTCCTCCACACATGTCCAAGCCATCTCAATCTTGTCTCTCTTGCTTTGTCTCCAAACCGTCCAACCTGAGTTGTTCCTCTAATATAATCATTCCTAATCCTGTCCTTCTTCATCACTCCCTATGAAATTCTTGACATCTTCAACTCTGCCACCTCCAGCTCCACCGCTTGTCTTTTTGTCAGTGCCACTGTCTCCAAACCATATAACATAGCTGGTCTCACAGCCGTCTTGTAAATCTTCCCTTTAACTCTCACTGGTACCCTTCTGTCGCAAATCACTCCTGATACTCTTCTCCACCCACTCCACCCTGCGTGTACTCTCTTCTCCACCTCTCTCCTGCCCTCCCCGTTACTTTGTATAGTTGGCCTCAAGTATTTAAACTCACATGCCTTCGTCATCGCTACTCCTTGCATCCTGACCATTCCACTGTCCTCCCTCTCATTCACGCATAGGTATTCCATCTTGCTCCAACTGACTTTCATTCCTCTTCTCTCCAGTGCATACCTCCACCTCCCCAGGCTTCCTCCACCTGCAACCTACTCTCGCTACAGATCACAATGTCTTGCATAAACGTCATAGTCCATGGAGACTCCTGCCTGATCTTGTCCGTTAATGACAATAGTTCATATCAGCCGATATGAGCTATTTGCAGATAAATTGGTTTATCAGCTCTTTTTCTCTTCTTTTCATTTGATGGCTGTGAGAGCTGGCGTTGGATCGGCTGGGGGAGCTTGGTCTGCTGCGTTCTGTGACCCTAGGGACCACAGCCCTGCTCGGAGCTGTGCCCGAGAGGAAACACCAAGGCGGTCTGTCAGCGGCCTCACCTAACGATGAGTGTGCAGTGTTTTTGTCTGCATTTGTGTCATCATGTGGAGTGCGGGGAGGTGTGTCGAAGGTGTCTGGCTGGGAGAGCTAGCGTTGGATCGGCTGGGAGAGCTTGATCTGCTGCATCGAGTAGGCCCAAGGACCACGGCCCTGTCTGGGGCTGCGACTGAAGAGGAAACACCAAGGCGGTCTGTCGGCGGCCTCGCCTAGCGACGACTGTGCAGTGTTTTTGTCTGTGTTTGTGTTGTCGTGTGGAGTTCGGGGAGGTGTGTCGAAGATGTCTGGCTGGGAGAGCTTGGTCTGCTGCATCCAGTGGGCCCGAGGACCACGGCCCTGTCTGGAGCTGCGACTGAAGAGGAAACACCGAGGGCAGTCTGACAGGACGCGGAAGGTTTTAATTTGGATATTCGACAGGCATTCAATCTGGATCCAGCGGCTTCCCTGTAAGAGCGAGCGCTCGGAGTTGAGCTAACCGTCCTTGTACTGCCAACTCTGGGTGAAACCGAGTGAGAAGAAGCCGCTGGAGCCGGAGTGAATGGCTGTCGAATCACAGCTATGTATACGTGTCGAATATCCAAAATAAACCTGCAATGTGGAAGTTTTGTCTCCCCCTTCTGGCAGTGAGAGTAATTACTTCTCTTCTTTCAGCGCTCTCCAACGAGGAAAAGCTGCACTAACGGATATCAGTGTTTATCCTTGCCGTCGATCGCTTTTTTTTTTTTTAAACTTTAATCCTTACTCTGAACGCCGAGTTTCTTGTTTTTTTCTGAAGCATCAGAAACGTTTCTTGGGTGCTTCTTTGTTTTTTCCACCGTAGCTTCGAAGCCCGATAGCTTTCTGGCAGAAAGCCCCGAAGGCAAAGCCAATCAGAGGCATGCGAACGCTTTCGTCACAAGCCTGTTCCGTTTTTTTTTTTGTTTTCCCAGCAGCCAAGGGACGGGCAACGTGATCCAGAAATGGCCGGTGTGGATGCAGGTCTTTGTTCCAGTAGGTACACACCCGATTCTATTAGTCTTGTTCCAACCAAGCAGTTACGCAGCTGAGTCTACAAATCAAGGTCCTTAGCAAAGACTATTGGTTGACGAATAGACTCAGGTGTGTAACTGCTTGGTTGCAACAAAGACCTGCACCCACAAAGGCCCTTTCTGGATCATGACGTCCCTCCCATTATATTGATTTTATGAAAAGTCAAAGCAACACTTGAATAAACAGAATTGTACATTTTCAGTCTGTCATCCTTTTTGTGGTGGTCATTTTTAAGAGCATTCCGCTGTACACAAGGCTGATGACATTTAAACCTTGCTTGCTTGCTGGTTGTCCATCGTGCCCGATGATGACCATCTTCTATTTGTGGGTCCTTTGAGGACTCAGATAGCAGAAGATACCTGCGCAGAGATGGTTTTTAAAGTGGCATGGGGGGTGCGCTTCTCCCAACGCCACATGACTTGATTGTAGAGGAGATGGTTCCGATGGCAAGGGGGATCCCTAGACGACCGGCACCTCCACACAACTGCAGGGGGCTGCCGGAAATCCAGTTTTTCGGAAACCGCCTCGAAGCGTGCCGCCACAGCTTGTTTTTCTGTTGGGGTAAGCTCCCTTAGCCTTATGTCTTCCAGACTCACCCACAAGGCAGCGAGGCAGTGGTTGATAGGTGCCAGGGCGTGTCCACCAGGGTGGGCCTGCTCACCATATCTCTGGGGCCCACTGCTGCTCCGAGATCCCCTGCCAAGTTAACCTGGGGCCGCAAGACCCCAGTTACCATGTGTGGCCACGGGGAGGCCTGGCAGGAGTCTTGGTGAAGGAGAGGCTATGTACTGGCAAGGGAAGGCTTACACGCTAGGATGCTTCCCTATTCGCCACAAAGGCTAGCCAGCGGCAGCAAGCTAAGGGTAGGAAGGACACAAGCGGGTTGGAAGAACACATGCACCTTCCCTCCAACTACACACTGCTGCACTAGATGTATCACAACACCCTGTGTGTATGTACACACACACACACACACACACACACACACACACACACACACATGCACACACACCAACGATGTAGACGTCCCCATGCAGATGCACTTAAGGAAGGTGGATACAATTTTGTACACAACCCCGTCATTGCTGCTGATATGCAGGAAAATCACAAGACTCAGAATTAACTAGCGCTCCGAGAAGACAGAACAGTTTGAAACAGAATAATGATCAGCGATTTTATGTTCGTGACATGCTTAGGGGGCTACAGCTATTCTGCACAAAGCATTCTCTTAGCTTTATAATTACGTTTGGTTTAAAAATGTCTTGGAATTTAACCAGTCTCCCAAATGGGTTCAGTGGAATTTAAACTGCTTACAGTATAAAAACACTAAAGTCTTAAATTAAACTTAAATGGGTTCTGTGGCATCGCTGTTCTTTGCAGTCAATATACTCAAGAAGAAAAAACAAAAACAAATGGTATCTTTAATAACTGTATACAACTAACTGACATGCAACTCAGTTTAGCAAACAGCTTTATGAAAACAAGTGGAGTAAAACGAATGTTTCTGTAATGTCTGTCTGTTCTGCAATGCCATTCCACTTAGAGAAAACAACTAATTAAACTGACTTACTGTACATTGACCACATCAACAAAGAAAGGGGATGTTCATCTTATACATTTAATAAGCAATGACAAGCGAAATGAACGAGATGAACCGACTGACATTTATCACTTCTTCCTACAACTTTGTGCCATGTTGGTGGTTGTGGGTATCTGTACCTTTTATCCAACCCACTGAACTTAGCACTACATATTCCTGTGGTGAGAACTTTAGAGAAAACATCTCAGTTTTCAGTTTGGAATGACATTTTCTGCAGTAGCAAAAAACAAATCATCTGCATAGACCTCTGACGATATTCTACACGAGGGCTTACGCTAGGTAAGAGCCTTCTTCCTACTTCAGATCAGACTTAAATATAGCCGGCCATTGCCTGTAGTAGAAGTAGAAGATGAACAGCTGGCAGCCCAGTTTATGTGAATGTTTGGGAGTTAAACTGGAAAATTGAAATAGGCAGTAGCCAGACTCTTGCTCAGCCAAATTCAGCTTCAAGTAGGAAAGAGGAAAGCCTAACAAAGAAGATGTAACGTACCAAAATGGCCACACCCAAATGTTTGTATGTAGCTGTTGGTAAAATAAAGGAGTAGGTTAACAGTGCATTAAGCATGTGGTTGAACAAGGAATAATGCGGAGGTAACAAGAGAATACTGGTGCAGGTGGCTAAATGGAAGTCTCAAACATTATGGCAAGGGAGGGTGAGGAGAGTTCCGGGGGGATAATATTGATGGTGCATGCCCAGTTTAGAAGGTCTTCCTGTGGATAGCACATGTTCTGTTCTCCTCATGTTCCTTCTTTGACACCCACATCTTTTTAAATGAGTCCAGAGATGCCAGGATCCAGCCACCAGTCCATATGGAATAGAGCCTCTCTTGAGGAGCAGAGATCTTGAGCTTCACATCTTTTGGCGCAAGCTTCTTCACTCCAGTTAGTAGCCTTTCCCCAAAACCTTTGAACAGTGTGGATCCATCACACAACACTATAGTGTAAAAGAGTGTGCATCTGAGGTCCATATCAGACTTCTGGATAGCAAATGCCAGGACCTCATGGATACCCTGACTTTAATCTCCTATCAGGTCAGGCCTGAACAGCAACTCTGGGGCACGGAACCTGGCTGGCCCAATATTTAGTTTGCTCCCATAACGGAGGATGTACTGAATCTTCTCCGTTTCTAGAGTTTCATCCTTTTGGGGATTGAGAGATTGGTAACAAGCCCTCAAACCACCTCAAACTCTGCAAAGGTGTTAAAGTTGTAACCTTCTTTACGTAACAGAAGACGGAGGTATTGGGAAATGTCTCTTCCAGCAATGTCAACACGCATAATGGAATGGGGGATTGCAAAACCTTCAAGGATGGGCACTGCATGGGTCACACCATCACCTGCATCCAACACCATACCAGTGGTACGGCCTGTGGCATACAGACTAAGAACTGCTTGTATGGAGATGAAGAGAGCAGGGATATTAAAGGTCTCAAAAAACACCTCTGCAGCCTTCTCCCAGTTAGTACTAGGGTTGAGAGGAGCTTCAGTCAGCAGTGCAGGGTACTCTTCGGAGAAAGTCTGAAGCTGTCCTTAGAATAAACATATGGCCAGATCCGCTCCATGTCATTCCAGTCTTTTCCTATTCCATGTTCCATAGGATACCGCACTGACAACAAGCCCCTGTGCTCCTCTGCTTTGGGTCCAATGAATAGGTCCCCCCTCCAAGGCTCCTGCCATCACATACATATGTTTGGGACGGTTTATGACGACAAAATCAGTTTATTTTTAAACCACATTGTGCCATATTATCTTGGTGAGGACTCTTGAATAACTACATAACAAACGTTAGGGAAAGGCTTTGTTTATGTTATGTTTCAGGGAAAAAAAAGATTATCAGCCAATATATCTGTAACCCTGGTTAAATATATCAGGCTTTAAAAATGCAGAGAATAAATAATGTCATATTATTGGGAAAATAGATTCATTTAAGAGAGAAGGTTGAGATCATATAAATAGTTTTAAAAAGTAATTTCATAGAGTTTCATAATATTGAATAGTAATCAGTGATTAAAGTGGGCCGGAGCTACCCGGATCCCGACACCGGCACTTCCCCTCCTCCCCCAAGTCAACCGGAGCTGAGATCCGGCACTCTGTAGACAGGAGTAATGTCAACCTTTTTGTCACAGTTAAATTAAAAACAAAAAACAAGATGCAGCCAATTCACAAGCATTACAAAATAAATCGCAAATAAAGTCGTTCTTCTATTTTTATACTACTGTCGCGGTTTTTCTATAGCCCGGATAACTATGGATGGAGGCGGGGACTTTTAGGTGCGACAAACCGGGCTTCACCACCGTTAGCTAGATAGCTGCGCCAATGCTAGGGCTAGCCTGCTAGTTAGCTAGTTAGCCGTGTGCTAATGGGTTAGCAAGCTCGCCTCGGGACCAGGGCTGGTGATGGAACAGGGCGGCTGAGCTCTAGGCGGGGCGGGAGATGGATGGCTGCTCTCCGGGGTGCGTGTCTCTCTCTCTCTCTGTACTCTGGCTCCGGTGTGACCGGGTGAATGTCTCTCTCAGTCTCTCTGGGGAAGCTCTCGGGGGTAGTCAGCTAGCTACAGGTACCGAGGCAGTCTGCTGCTAACACTACCACTGCTAGCCACCGTATCTACTGTCTAGCCCAGGATACGCTAGGTTTCCCTGCTCTATCCCAAGCTAAGGTGACAGTCTACGATATGGTTACTAAACAGTTCTGGCGCTTTGTCTCTCCCGCGGTGTCTAATATAGTTGCGTCTGTGACAGCGCGAGCTAACCTGTGATTGGTCCTCTAGCTGCACGAGCCCAGTGCAACATTCCAAGTACATCCCCAGGCATTTCCCACTACACTGCCCCCCTCCAGCACTGTTGAGTCCCTTCAACATAAATGAACAACAGACTACAAAGATCAGTCTGATTAATCTAACACGATAAACGGGACAGAACACCCGCGAAATGAACTAGGCCCGGAACAAAGGGCGTCAAACAAATGTGGGTGGTCGCTATCCATACTGGACTCTTGTGACTAGCCTAGTAACCCCCAAGTCAACTAGTCACGTCCGTCAAAGTTAGTCTAGGAGCCAGGCGGGCCTCCGGACTGGCCGGCCCCGTCTGGTGGTGTACGGGAGATGGGACTCAGCGGCGTCGGCTTCGTCTCCTTCTGGGTCAGGGGCGTTGGACTGCCCGCCCGGAGCACAGGCTGCTGTCCCACGACGTTGGGTGATTGTCGACTCGCCTGAAGAGTAGCTGGCAGCAGTGTGTTGGAGCGGCTGGAACCGAGCCGGGGAGCCTGGTGTGCTGGGTCCTCCATCGTCGTTTGCGTGGAACAGGTCCTCCAGCCGGAGATCAAGGTCTTCATCGATCTCCTCCTGCTCTGTCACTCCTTCGTACTCCTCTGTTCTCTGCGCCCCCGGCTCCTCCATGTCAGCAGCGGGAGGACCTCCTTCAGGTGTTTCCTGCGGCCCTATGGCTGGTGCTGGAGCAGACAACAGAGCATGGCGCCTCCGCTGAATCCAGACCCGCACGTCGTCTGAGAGGTAGGGTAGCAGTCGATCGTGGTGGAGGACTCTCTCCTTACGACCTTCCTGGACTCTGTACAAGACGTCTCCCATCTTCTCTGTGATGAGGCCGGGACCTCTCCACCGTGGCTTCAACTTTGGAGATTGACCCTTCTTCCTGGTGTCGTCCCGGACATACACTAGATCTCCAGGGTGAAATGTGCGTTGTCGAGCACGTAGGTCGTGGTCCTTCTTGTTCCTGAGCTGGGCAGCACGGAGATGCTGGCGCGCCACTTCGTGGGTGTCCCGCATGTTCGCCTCCAGGTCAGCAACGTACTCGGCTGGGGAAGTGCGATGAACGTTGGCTTCCTGCACCCTCAGGGTGAGTCCTTGCGGCTGGTTGACTTCTCGCCCAAGCATCATCCGGTTTGGTGTGTAACCCGTACAGGCATGGGGTGAGCTGCGGTAAGCCCCGGCGAGGAGGTGGAGGTGTTGGTCCCACTCGCTCTGGTGTTTCCCCACATAACAGCGGATCATTTGCAGGAGAGTTTGGTTGAACCTCTCGACTTGACCATTCGACGCAGGATGGTAGGGGGTCGTTCTGGTCTTGGCCACCTGGAGAAGTTCACAGAGCTCACGAAACAGGGCACTCTCGAAGTTGCGTCCCTGGTCTGTGTGGATCTCCAGGGGTACTCCAAACCTGGAGAGGAACTCCTGTAGCAGCTTCTGAGCGGTGATCTCTGCAGTTTGCTCGGGGATCGGGGCCACCTCCACCCAGCGCGTGAACTGGTCCACCATCACAAGGATGTATCGGTTCCCCATCTTGGATACTGGGAGCGGTCCAACCACGTCGATGTGAACCCTGTCCATAGGAGCACCGGCCTGGTACATCTGCAAGGCAGCTCTGCCTGTTCTTCCAGAGGATTTACACGCCTGACATTCAGGACAGCGTCGGACGAACTGGTTCACACTGTCAGTCAGACCAACCCAGTAGAACTCTCTGCGAACTCGATGGTAGGTCTTCTCACGGCCCAAGTGACCGGACAGCAGGGCGCAGTGACACAAACGTAGGACCTCTTCTTGGAGCACTGTTGGAACAATGAGACGGAGGATGGATGGCGTGTCAGCTCCTTCGTCCCAGCGGTAGTACAGGACTCCATTTCGCCTTTCTACTTGCGTCCAGACCAACCAGTACTTCCGTGCAGCAGGTCCTTCCAGCGCCATCTCCTCCTGTGACGGTAGCTTCCCATCATCCTTCCACTGGTGCAACTTCGCTAGCACGGCGTCTCCCCTCTGGCGCTCCGCTAGCTCGTTGGTCGAATACTGGGCTAACCAGTTGATAGCAGGTGGTTCACTCTCTTCAGCACCATTCTGATGTTCATTGACAGGTTGTGACATCGTTAGGCCTCCTGCCTCTCCTCCTGGAGCCGATGGTGGAACGCCCTCTTCTGCCGCTCCGGAGGTGTTCTCTTCCGAGTCAGTTCGACGGATCGCTAGCGGGACCACATCATCCACATCGTCGCTGAACCTTGCCCAATGGTGGTGTTCACGGTGACAGTAGGAGCAACCTCCACAAGGCAGCGAGTCCAGACTCTCCCCAGCATGATAGCAGTCACAGGCGGGTTTGGGTGACCTAGACAGCGCGTCCGCGTTGCTGTGCTTGACTCCTGGCCGGTGTTCGATTTTGAAGTCGTACTGGCTCAGCTCCTCGATCCACCTCGCCAGCTGGCCTTCTGGGCTCTTGAACCGAAACAGCCAAATCAAACTGTTATGGTCCGTCCGGATGATGAACGACCGGCCCAACAGGTAGTGGCGAAACTGCCGTGTGAAGCGGACTACAGCCAGAAGCTCTCGGCGTGTGACGGAGTATCGCTGCTGTGTGCTTTGCAGATGTGCACTGGCGTAGGCTATGACCTTTTCTTCTCCTGCTTGCATCTGTGACAGGACAGCTCCGACGCATGTGTTGGACGCGTCAGTGTCGAGCAGAAACAGTCCATCTCGAGTGGGGTATGCCAGAAGAGGTGCCGTGGTGAGTCTTGCCTTTAACCCCTCGAAGGCTACTTGTTGTGTGTCGCCCCACTTAAACTCCTCCCCCTTTTTCTGAAGTTCGTAGAGGGGGCTGCACAGATGGGCAAATCCTCGCACAAACCGTCTGTAGTAGTTACACAAGCCGAGAAAAGCCTGGAGCTCAGTGAGGTTTCTTGGGGTCCTCCAGTCGTTCACAGACTTCACAAGCTCCGGGTTCGGGCTGACTCCGTCTCCGCTCACGACATGCCCCAAGAACAGGACCTCCCTCCGCAGCAGGTGGCATTTAGATGGCTTGAGTTTGAGACCGTACACCCGGATGCGCTCCAAGACCTTCCCCAGGCTCTGCAGACCCTCTTCGACTCCACGCCCCAGCACAATGATGTCGTCGAGGTACACAAGCAGGTGTCTCCACTGTAACCCTCTCAACACCACCTCCATCGCACGTTGAAATGTACCGGGCGCATTGCACAGCCCGAAGGGCATTCGGGTGTACTCGAACAGCCCATAGCGTGTTATAAAGGCTGTCTTTCCACGATCATCCGGGTGCACTCCAATCTGCCAATATCCACTTTGCATATCTAAAGTCGAGAATACAGTGGCCCCCTTGAGGGTGTCCAGACACTCTTCGATCCGCGGCAGTGGATATGCATCTTTGAGAGTCAGGTCGTTGAGTCTTCTATAATCTATGCACCACCGCACACCTCCGTCCTTCTTTCTAACTAACACCACTGGAGAGGCCCATTCCGAAGTGGATGGTGTAATCACTCCGGCCTCTAGCATGCTCTTCAGGTGCCGCTCCTCTTCTTGTTGAAAGCCCAGGGGCGTGCGCCGAGCCGGTTGTCGGACAGGTTGGCCTTCGCTAGTGTTGATTCGGTGCTGGACCGCATCGAAGCGCCCCAGGTCCGCGTCACTGGCCGCGAACACGCCCTGGTGTTCAATCAGGAGTTGTTGCAGGGCCCTCCGCTGATCCTCATCCAACCCTTCACTGGCGGACTCATACAGGGACGACGGATGGTCGGGCAGACCCATAGTTGGTGACGACTCCATCCGTCGGACTGTGGCTGGTTCATTTTTTCGGCTCATGTCGTCCTCTTGTGGGGCCTGAAGCTCCTCTTCCGCCTCCACTAGCACGCCGAGGCAGGCTCCTTTCTTCAGCCTAACTTCTTTCGGCATCAGGTTACACAGTCGCACAGGGACGTGTGGGGCAACGTTGACCAACACACTGCCAGATGAAACTCCCTCGGTGAGGCCAGCAGGCTCCAGGACGGCGGAGATACCTGCCTTGGGGCTTTCCACCACACCCCAGACGTCCTGCTCGCTCTCCGCTGATAGTGTCAAAGAGTCCTGCAGCAGTACGCGAGAGACGGCGTACTCCCCCACAGACGTACCCACGATAACTGTGGCCACTGGCTCCCCTTCGACGTAGACCTGGCCTCCCCCGGATACAGTGACATGAGCGGCCAACATGAGATCTAGGCCCAGGAGGAAGGGGTCGCGGATGGGCGCGACGAACACATCCCATTCGATGGTCTTGGGGCCCAAGCGGATGGTCACCCTATACTTCGGGGTTTCAGCCATGTCTTTACCCTCTTCAGCGTTACGCAGAATGGCAATTCCGACGCTCGGCTGGTCGGCCAGATTTAATCGTTGGAATGTGTCTCGGGACATCACCGTGGCTTCGGCCCCTGTGTCAACGATGCACTTCAGCTGCAGGCTGTTCATGGTGATGGGAATGACGAGACTGGGTCCATTCCCCGAGGCTCGGCCGAGATTGACTGATGGCTGCTCGCTGACCTTCCTCGGAGCCCTCGGGCTTGGTGACCGTGAGTTACACTCTCGCTTGAAATGGCCCTCCTCTCCACACTGGTAACAGGTCCCTTTGCTGCGGGAACTTGGGCTCGGGGACCGCTGCGCGCGTTGCCCCGTGTGCGCGTAGGTAGCCCGCTCAAGCGTCCTTCCCCGTTCCACTCCTACTTGTTCTTTGGCCATGTACCGCTCGATGTTTAAGAGCACCTTGTTAATGTTGTCGATGCCACTGGCCAGGGTCTTGAGCTCGGGGGTGCTCATGCTGTCTCCTACCGGCGGAGGACTTGGAGAGCTATCGCGACGCCGCTCGTCTTCCCATGCTACTCGCCGGATTCTCCCTTTTCCTTCAACCTCTCGCCCCAGCGTCGCTTTAAAGTCATACTCGCGTGCCTCAACCTTCCTGATTGCTTCAGCTAGTGTTTTGGGTTCTGCCCCCAGGACTTCATACGCGATGTTTTGGTTCTTCAGCCCGCGCAGAAAGGCTTCTGCAGCGTAGGCCTCCTGCAGTGTAACACCAACCTGCGGGTATGCCAGTGTGACAAGTCTCCTCACTTCCTCGCCAAACTCATAGAGGGTCATCTCTCTGGCCTGCTTAACCTCGCTGAGTTTACGGCACGCAGTTCCCTCAGGCAGCTCTTTACCGTAGCGGCGGCGTAACTGGGTGATGAGCGCGTGGTAGTCATCTTTTATCGGAGCCGGCTGCGCGATGACAAAAGACATGGCGTTGTCCCTCAGTCGGAGATACAAGGCGTCCAAACAGGTCTCGTCGGTCCAGCCCCTCTTTCTCGCCATCCGTTCGAATGGTCCAACGAAACTATCCCAGTCGCCCTTACCATCAAAAGTGGCGAGGAGCTTGATGTCATTTTCGTGTCCTCGGTCGGGACCTTGTGAGCTTCGGTTGCCGCTCCGACTTTGAAGGTCTCCTGTCTGGCTCTGTTGACCTCTAGAGGAACCTGCCTGCCCTCCAACGCTGTCATCCAGCAGGTTTCGGCCGCCGTTGCTGTCCAGGGACATTTGGCCACCCTGCATCCCGTCGGGGGGTGGTACTGCAGTCGCTCCATTTTTTCCACCATGACCGATCGGAGTGCTGGTAAGTGGTGCGGGCTCACTGGGTCCATTTCCTGTATAGCGCAGGGCTGCTGGGGCCGCTTTGCTGCTCGGCCTGGCTGGCGTCTCCTCGTTGCGCCGGTCGCTCAAGATAGCCACTGCGGCCATAGCTGCTGGCAACAGGTGATCAGCGCCGTCTCGCTGTCTGGCCCCTGGGTTCTCCCGGGCCGGGGTGAACTGCGAGAGTAGGCTCATGTCTTGCACCGTTCTGCTAGTTCGTTCTCCGAGCACAGCCCCTGCCGACCCTATAGCACTATCGCTTTGAGGGCTACTAGGAGAAACCCCTTGCTTCACTACTTGAGCGATGGGCGACAAACCGGGAGGCTCACCTTGGATATCTGAACGATGACGGGCCCAATCGGTGCGCTGAATGGGAGGTGTGGGGGGACGAGATCGCTTAGCCACCGCTTCCGCTAGTCCATCGATACGCGCTGTGAGGGCCTCCATCTGCATCTCTATCTGGCGTTGCATCTTAACCTGGGTCTGGCGTTCCATGTTTTCCATCTGGCGTTGCATCTGAACCTGGGTCTGGTTCATGGTTTCCATCTGCGCCAGGAGGAGCTTCATCCAGGCGTGCTCTCCGGGGTCTTCTGTCCCCACACCAGCACCATCCAGACTCAACTCAGACTGTTCTTTTACATTTTCTTTGTCCTGTGACATTTTTATTTTTCCACTGATTTACGTGACTACTGAAGAAATTACAGTGCTTCACAAAATGGCTGACTCACTCAGTTGCTAGCTAGCTATAGCGATGCCGCCAAAAAGCTGCTAAATGCTGCTTTGAAATGCTGCAGAATGTCAATGCTAATTAGCTAGCGCCACTGGACGTCCTTTTGTGCACTTTCAGGGTGAAACTCGGTGAAAAACAATATCCTCACAGTGTGAATGGCGTTGAGAAACTAATGAGTCTTTTTATTCACTTTTTCGTTTGGGTTCCACTTCATAAAGAAGTTTCTTATTCACTTTTTTCTTTGGGGTTCTACTTCACGAAGAAGTACAAAATGGCTTCTTGCTAGCTGGGTTAGCTCACAGTGTGCAGGCTGAATTATGCCGCCATGTGACCGGGGCAGGATCCTCCGGTGTTGAGATTATGGCGAATCCCAACCTTTTATCCCACTTCTGACGCCACTTGTCGCGGTTTTTCTATAGCCCGGATAACTATGGATGGAGGCGGGGACTTTTAGGTGCGACAAACCGGGCTTCACCACCGTTAGCTAGATAGCTGCGCCAATGCTAGGGCTAGCCTGCTAGTTAGCTAGTTAGCCGTGTGCTAATGGGTTAGCAAGCTCACCTCGGGACCGGGGCTGGTGATGGAACAGGGCGGCTGAGCTCTAGGCGGGGCGGGAGATGGATGGCTGCTCTCCGGGGTGCGTGTCTCTCTCTCTCTCTGTACTCTGGCTCCGGTGTGACCGGGTGAATGTCTCTCTCAGTCTCTCTGGGGAAGCTCTCGGGGGTAGTCAGCTAGCTACAGGTACCGAGGCAGTCTGCTGCTAACACTACCACTGCTAGCCACCGTATCTACTGTCTAGCCCAGGATACGCTAGGTTTCCCTGCTCTATCCCACGCTAAGGTGACAGTCTACGATATGGTTACTAAAGAGTTCTGGCGCTTTGTCTCTCCCGCGGTGTCTAATATAGTTGCGTCTGTGACAGCGCGAGCTAACCTGTGATTGGTCCTCTAGCTGCACGAGCCCAGTGCAACATTCCAAGTACATCCCCAGGCATTTCCCACTACACTACTTTACTTTTTCTAAAAGTTTGAATGATATCGCGTCCTCACGTGACCCGCACCTGCCTGCTGTCTGGCTTCACCAGACTTGACATCAGAAGAGACTGGCT
The DNA here is from genome assembly GCF_029633865.1 of Lampris incognitus. Taxonomy (NCBI): domain Eukaryota; kingdom Metazoa; phylum Chordata; class Actinopteri; order Lampriformes; family Lampridae; genus Lampris; species Lampris incognitus. The sequence continues at coordinate 27,311,104 of NC_079226.1, forward strand.
TCACACTCACGGGTCAGGGTCAGTTCACCGCACCAGGCAGGCAAGACTCCAGAGAGCGTCAACCTGCTACCTGCACTATTATCTTGGATTGGGGGGGCATAAAGAGTGAGTATCTTCAGTGTATTTCCAATAGTATTTCCAATAGTTTTGTCTAGCTCTGCTGTGGTTTTCATTCAAGCAACTAACGTTAGCGAACGTAACGTTAGCTAGCTAGCTAACTAGCTATCTTCCACCCGGTAACGTTGCTAGCTAGTTGCTGACGTTGCTGGCTAGTTGTTTGAATGCTGCTAGGCAAGCTAACTATCGGTAGCGTCCGGTAACGTTACCGGTAGCTAGCTAGTTATGTTCGTCCAACCTTAGCTCTGGCCATGCAATATTTTCATTCAAATAACTAACTAGCTAGCAAACGTTAGCTACCGGTAGCTATTATTAGCTAACAATGCTAACGTCGGGACTACTGGACCAGTGGTTAGCTAGCCTGACGTTAGCTAGCTACCTATCACTCCCGCACTTTTGCCCACCTCTCTAATACAGAGATCCCCCACTTACCAAATCCCACTTTAACCCCTGGTAGTAATGTGTATTTTACTATTTACAAGGTTTATGCTCATACGTCATAAATTCATATTTGAGCATGGTTTATTTGAATTACACATGGTCCAGCACGTGTTAAATTTAACAACCTAACCTCATTTAATCCAAATGTCATTCATTCTTTTTCTTTAATGTAATTCGTTTATCCTAAATTATTAACCAATCCGATAGTGTATTCAGAGGAAAAGGGGTGGGGCTTGCGGCCCCAATACTTGCTTTCGTGGGTGACAGTGGCAGACAGCAGCTGGACACGATAGAGTGAGTGTCATTTTTGACATTGATCGTGAACTTTGTATGCAGACCGTCTGGGGATTGACGACCAGTTAATTTCATCGTGTGTTTGTGTATATTGTTTCTACTAAAGGTAACTATGCAGTTTATATCCTGTATTCTTTGCTATGACTACTCGTTATAGTTAAGAAATGTATGTTTTAGCTAGCCGCGATTAGCCTAGCATAGCAATGTTAGCTGTGTGTGTTGCTTTTGTATGTTGGCTGCCTGAGACCAGTTGTTACTAGCTCAAACCGGGATAGTATAGGGACTTGGTAGCTTAGCTATCTATTTTATTCAAAAGGAGTCGGACAAGGTGAACGGTGAGCAGGGAAGACCTCCGTGGACAACACTGAAACGTTCTCCCGGCTGCCGTGCTACCTTGGACTGCCCTGCTGTTTCCTCGTCGTGGCATTCGTTCTCTCTCATTCTCTGGTGTTCGCTGCGCGAGCGGTTACCCTGATTCCCACCATCGTTGCCCCTCTCCCCTGGCGCGGGGACTCGTGAGTACAACCCTCAGATTCATGCACGTGCATTTTGTTTATACTTGGCAGTGACCAAGCGAAGTGGCCATAACAGTTTGTAGGCCCCACCGCTCCCAAGCTACATTGCAGGCCTGCAACGTACCCGTAACAGTCTGGGTAAAAGTTGGACTGCGTCGTTGCATCGTGTGAGTGTGTGTGCGAGTGTGTGGGCCCACTTTATTAATTTGTGTTGTTGAAAGTTGGTAACAGAGTCTAATTGGAGACTCCGCTTTATTACTTTTCTAGGTTTTGAACCTACATGGCTTAAAGCCATACATTGTGTTTACATACAAATCCTACTATTGTGATTTCATATCTATATTATCATTGTCTATAATAGACAATTCCTCATTTCATTTCATATTGCTTGTTAAATAGATATCTATATTTTGGTACATTTTAAGTTAAAGGTGTTGTGTCACATATTTAAAAGATAGATAATTCATAAGGTAAACAGGAAGTCTTGATTCGTGTTACTTCCTTTTAGTCATGGAGGCACCGCCAATATTTACAGTTTATTTACAGCATTAGGACATTTTGCTAACCAGTTGATAAGGTAAGAGCGCCATTTATTTAGATCATAACCCAGGGCCCGCCCATATTAGTAACAGACTGCAGATTTTATTTAGATAAATATGGGACGGGTGTTACATATCATTATCAGATTTTTAAATCCTCATATATCGAAGTCGGTATTGGTCTTAAAAATCCTATACTGGGGTAGGGCGTCCGGGTGGCGTGGTGTCTATTCCGTTGCCTACCTACATGGGGATCGCTGGTTTGAATCCCGGCATTATCCCCGACTTGGTCGGGCGTCCCTACAGGCGCAATTGGCCGTGTCTGCGGGTGGGAAGCCGGATGTGGCATGTGGGTATGTGTCCTGGTAGCTGCATTAGCGCCTCCTCTGGTCGGTCGGGCCGCCTGTTCAGGGGGGGGGGTGATCTAGGGGGAATAGCATGATCCTCCCACGTGCTATGTCCCCCTGGTGAAACTCCTCACTGCTGGGTGAAAAGAAGAGACTGGCGACTCCACATGTATCGGAGGAGTCATGTGGTAGTCTGCAGCCCTCCCCAGAGCGGCAGAGGGGGTGGAACAGCGACCGGGATGGCTTGGAAGAGTGGAACAATTGGCCAAGTGCCATTGGGTAGAGAAAGGGGAGGAATAAAAATCCTATATTGGTTGGGCTCTATTATAAACTTTCCGTAAAGGTTTTTCCAGTGAAGTTTTCCTCATCCGAATCGAGGGTCTAAGGATAGACAGTGTGGTCCATTGTCTTCGCTGTTTACTCTATCTATGTTATTTACAGTGTGGATTGTACGTGTGTGTGTGTGTGTGTGTGTGTGTGTGTGGCGGCACGGTGACACAGTGGTTAGTGCAGTCCTGGGTTCGAGCCCCGGGGTAGTCGAACCTTGGGGGTCGTCACGGGTCATCCTGGGAGTTTGCGTGTTCTCCCCGTGTCGGCGTGGGTTTCCTCCCACAGTCCAAAGACATGTAGGTCAGGTGAATCGGCCATACTAAATTGTCCCCAGGTGTGAATGTGTGTGTATGTGTGATTGTGTGTGTGTGTGTGTGTGTGTGTGTGTGTGTGTGTGTAGGCCCTGTGATAGCCTGGTGGCCTGTCCAGAGTGTCTCCCCCCCTGCCTCCCAATGACTGCTGGGATAGGATTCAGCACCTGAACCGCTTATCCTGAGAGCAGGATAAGCGGTTTGGACAATGGATGGATGGAAGGATGGATGGATGTAAATCCCTCTGACACTGTACCTCTGACTGAGGGTGCTACGAGTAAACTTGACTTGTATTGTCCACTTTGAAAGATCCTATCACTTTGCTCTGCTGAAAATACACATACATGCATGTGCCATACACAACTGGAAGTTGTTTGTGATTGTGGTCCGGACGGCATGCGAAGCCTGTCTACTTCATCAGACATGATGAAGTAGACAGGCACATTACATTTTTCATGGCTTTCTATTAGCTTCCCCCTGTTCAACAAATACTGAACTGCTTTCCCTCAGCCTCTCCGTGGATTAAGTATCACCTGTGTGATTGTTTAAGACGTGCACACACACACACACACACACACACACACACACACACACACACACACACACACACACACACACACACACACAGAGAGAGTAGGTGTACAGTAGGTTATTATACCTCCTGTGCTGGTCTCTGTGAAGGTGGTGTGATAACAGTCATTAGGGTAGCCATGGGAGGAAACTGAGTCTTATTAGAGAAGCATGGGAGATTCATTGGAAGAGGAAAAAAAAAACAAGCGTTTTCATTAACAGGTGTGAAGCTATGCAAATATATAAACACACCTTGGATAGCCTGCCGTCCTCACACCTGCACAGCTGCTTATTAACACAACAAGGTTGCAATTAGTTTAGATGTATGAGAATCAATTACAACTAGGAGGTATGGATTTCTATTTAGATGTATAGATGCTTACACGTGAAAAATAAAATGCAATAAAATGCATGAATGAAGTGTGGCTTGATCAAAACGTGCTGCCAGATAAGATGCACAATATGGGCTAAAACATAGGAAGTGGTGTTTTTCCTGCATGGACCAAAGCATCTCTTGCGCGCCCGAAGGGAAGCGGAGATATAAGCAGCAGTATTGAAATAGCAGGAGACTGTGCTCGATAAAAATCTCTGACGTCGGTCACATTTTGAAATGTGCAATGTAACATTATCTTCCATGTAATTACTGTGTTTAAGTCTACTGCAAATAATTTTCAGCAGAAATTTTTTTTTACCAAAATGCTTCAAAATGCTGTTATTTTCACAATCACAAGCAATCAGAGGGTGAAAAGACAATTTATCCTGGGGGGGCATGGTTTTTTTGAGTCAAATTGAATTCTGTTCTTTTCAGGCTCCAAATGTTCTGCCATAGTCAAGTCAGGAGTCTTTTCCCCCTCCGCTGAATTTATTCCTTTAATTATCTCTCCTTTTTTTCTTCTTCTTTTAACAAAACGAGAGCAGGAGAGCTGGACAGTGTCAGGCAGGTCCTGAATCAGATGGATCAGGAAACGTTTTGCTATGTGACACATTTAGTGCATAGCATGTTTCTGATGCAAGCCCTTGAATGGATAGATTTCTGAAATGTGCCAGAGTGGCTCCCCACTGAGCGGTAAGCCAGGTCTTTGATGTATCATGCTGTAATGTGGTTGTTATCCATAATCGGCTTGAATTCAGGAGGTCTGCGGCTGAAAGAGAGGTGCAGCAGTAACACGGACTCTGGGTGCATTAAAACGTGTCCGTCTCTCCTTTTGATGCTCTCTCGCTCATTGTAATGCGGTCAGAAAATGCTGAAATACCCAAGCCTAAAAAAAAAAAGGGACAAAATATACAACGTGTGGTTCAGTCTAAAGCTATGATATTGATTTTCAATGTCAGGACAGTTTCTCATAGCGGAAGTATATTTTCAGTAATATATAAGAAGAAGCATCATCTCGTGTGTGTGTGTGTGTGTGTGTGTGTGTGTATGTTTCATATGTAGATATAAATGTATATACATATATGTATATTTCTACATATATGAAATATATGTAGATACATACATGTATATTTCCAATCCGGTGAACCTGTGAGATGATGCTTGGAGTGACTTGATGCTTATGCAAATATCCCGTTTCTGCATGTTTGTGATGACAGAAGTTTAAACAAGAAATAATCCTAATGATATCACATAGAGCCATGATATGAAAAGTGGGAAGTGTTTTAATGCAGAAGAAGCACTGAACGTTTCGAGAAAAAAAAAGAAAGATCAGTAGTTTGTTTGCAATTGAAGAAATTGTGCCGTTCAATTTCAGTGAAACTACTCGGTTTTTATGACTCCCTAAATAATATGGCCAGTTGTTGCAAAGTAGAGGCTGTTACCTCTACCCTCCATCCCGTTTGCACTCATCTGCATAATTTTAAATCACACATAATAAGCTATCTTTGATGCATTAAGATGGTTTGATGACATTCTTACAGCACTGAAAACAGCTTGGTAGTGAACCTCGCATGGAATGAAAAAAAAGTAAAACGCCCGGGATTGTGATTATTGCTGTAAAAGGTCTGCAATATTATTGCCATCAAGCCTGCACTTGGGCTTTTAATTTAGCGGTGACAATTTGCTCATGTAGGCCTCCGCTGATTAGAGTTGTTTGATGCACCAACAGTTTTTAACATAGTGTGAATTACCCACTGTGCTTGTTTATACCAACCAAAGTTGAAAACAGCAAGCAAGCCTGGCTGAAATTAAAGATGGCGAGAGAGCGAGAGAGAGAGAGAGAGGGAGAGGTTAAATGAGACAGTGGGTTGGCTTCGTGTGTGTGTGTGTGTGTGCTTGCGCGGTGGGGTGGGGGGTTTGTATATTTTTTGTATAATCTGTGTTTGTATAATCAAACTGCGAAAAAGAGACCAAAATATAAAACTGAAAGCAGCTGACCCTGTGCCACTAGCTGGACTGTAATGGTTGGGTGTGAGGACCCAGCCTGGTTGAGGCTCACAGCACTGAATGGCAGTGCACCAGTTATGCATCATTACAGAGGGAAGAGCTGTCCACTACCTGCTGTGAAGAGCTGCCCCCTGCTTTCACACTAAGCGGAGTAGTTCACAAAATAACAACATACCAAGTGTTTGGAGCCTCTCTTTGAAAGGGGGCACATATGAGAAGCCTGCAGGAAAAAAAAGGATACGCCCCCATTTAAAGTTAAAAAGCAGGCATCTAATTTACAGCCAGAAGATGTTGTAATGGTACATGGAGTTATATGATAGCAGGGGCGGAATGGATGTCAATAGTGAATAAAAAAATAATAAAAAAAGCCGATTAGAATGGTAATAGCATAAAATTTGGTGTTACATTAAATCAATGCAAAATTTGTATACGAGTAACATTTCAAAGACATCTCTGTCAGAGCGCACCGGACTTGAGAGAGCTCAGCTTTCTGTCTGACTCTCCTTGAGGTTGCACCACGCTTCATCAATCTGTATTGTGAGGAACACCTTTTTTTTTCCTCATCAAGATCCCATTTACTTTTAGAGGTTCAACAGATTAGTGATCTCACTGGGGTGCAATGGCTTTTCAGCACTGCGCTTTACGTCCAATTTAAAGTGTCTAAGAGCATTCTTGTCATTAGTGTTTACCCAAGACTGTTTTTCACAGCGTCCAGACCGAGTGTGACGTTAAGAAGAATAAAACCACATCAACAGTGTTGATCTTTCAGGAGAAACGGGGTCAGCATTTTATCTTGGCAGGCAGCAGTTTCGGAGGTTATGGATAGGCCAGCTTGCTTGCACCATTATTTACCAATGGACCAGCATGTCAGCCTTCCTCTATACCTCGTCCCTTTTCTCTGTCTATTGTTTGCACCCTGCCTTTGTGAGAGGGGGAACTTTATGGAGGTGAGCAGCACAGCGAGAGAAAATATTTCTATCTCTTCATCAGTGGATCAATGGAGATGTGTTTACCTGTCCAGGGGCACAATGTTCACTCCATAATAATGGATATTAAACAGCTTGTTGACTGAGTGCTTTTGTTCCGGTCACACGTCAGTCCATCAGGCACTGTTAGGTGGTGGAGGGGGGGTCACGCACTACGGCCGTGGGGTGACTGCCGACACCTCGGCGAACCAGCATCTGTCAAACTGTAGGGTGTGCTGCCGGGAGGCCCGCACACCCCCCCAGACAATGGGTGACATGTCGGGTCAATGAGATTTCCCGTAATTAAACTGAAAAGGGGTCATTTTTAGTGCAAACTGTGAATCCTTTCAGGTTTAAGTGCAAGGTTAGAAGGCCCTCTGCATGCACGGCCAGATCAGCCCCATCACACCAGGGGAGGCGTAAAAAAGGGTTTGCCTCACGGCTGTACTCAATCTGTGCAACTGTACAGATCTCTTCGGCTGGAAACTTTTGATGGATCAACCGAATAAGATTTCAACAGCCACCCAAATATATTCCGCCGTAACCTCACATAAACTAAATTTCACAACGCTAAGCTTTAGGAGAGGCATTACTGTACTGTCATGGTAAAAGATGGATACCTCCGGTACGTTAGCATAGTCAGCTAAATCCTCAGCCCCCTCCAGTTAGACACAACTCTAAACGAATCGCCTCTTCATTATTAATCATCCCTCTATGCCGTCTCCATATTCCAAACTGTACTTTCATGTATAATAATCCTTTCACATGTGAAACCTTTTTTTTTTTTTAGCTCATTCCTCAATAATAAAAAAAAAGAAATCAACTCATGGTCTTTTTGTGGCTGGTGGGGCACTTTGGGGAAATGCAGAGTCTAGCTTTTTGGCCTCGAAACAGTGGTGTGATGGGAGCAGCAGATTAAAAAGGCTTGGTTTGTTTTACATAAAGGCTGCAGCCATCAGGACTCAGCAGGACAGGCGGAGAGTGGCTCTCCGGGCCCGATAAATCACGACCTGCATTCATTCATTCAGCACATTCAGACCCAGACACACATTTCTCTCCCAGCCAACTCTGCTGACTCTTCATTTCTCCTCTGTTTAATATGTGACCTTACGCTGGGATTTTACTTGTTTCAGTATCCAGGAGGAGGCGGATGGGACAGCTGACAATAGCGTGCAGTGTGATGCGAGTCTCTGGTTTGAAACTGTTGGGGAGGAAAAAGAAACATTAGCTTTTTACAATATGTGGGAAATGTAAAGCTCTGGAAATGTACTAGATTATAGCTTGGTGAATATGATGTCAAGAATGGGTTTGGTGGTATTCTTACATGTAGTATGTGATACTGTGAAATATCTGAGAAGATAGTGAGGGGTAGCTACCATTTTTTTAGTTCCTTCACAAGAGACAGACCACAATAGATGTGGATATAGAAATGCAATGTTCAGTGGGCTCTGCTTTGCATAACGTGACACAAATCCACTCCCGGTATTGGTGTATATTTTTCCATTCTTTAAAGTTAATACTTACTGCCCTTTGGGTTTAATGGAATTCCTAGTAGTGAGTGACAGGGGTTGAATAGGCTGTAGAAAATGGGGAGGTAAAGGGGGCATTAGGAGTAGCTAAAGAGGTGGGGGTTGGCTAAGGACTGACACCTCCTCACACACTCACAAATGCATGCATTCAAACACACACACACACACACACACACACACACTATTCAAATAATAGCACCTTGACCCCCCCATTGAATTTGTGTATATGTTTGACTGTATGTGTTTTTTTATGCTCATGTTAAATGCGTGTATGTGTTTGCATGTGCATCATGTGCAAGACTTTTTTGTTTTATTGGATGGCATGACCTGTAAGACTGGAATGATACCAGAATATTTTAGCAACTGTGAACCATTTTTTAATTTTTTTCATGGCTACCAGAATAAAGGAAAATAATCCTCCATAGCTAGGTTAAGTAATAAGCTCAGTCTCACCACGTTCCTCTCAGTATACTGATGGAATATGAGTAAACAGATGAGGTCAGAAGTTGGTGATTGTAAAGCTCGGTGAGCCGCATTTAGCTTTCCATACAACGCTCGCTAATTAAGTTCTTCTGATTGAAGGCAGAGCTGATTACCGCATGGCAACCAGACCTGGACTTGCTTGCTAGTCATTAGCATCCTCTCAGGGTTGGGGAACATGCAGATGCTCTCTCCTTTGTCTGACTTTGGCCAGGGATAATTGCATGCCGGGCGTTGCAGAAACGACTTCGGCAGCGCACTTAACCAAGTGATGATGATGCCAGGCCTGTGAACCTAACAGATATGAAAAATAATAGCAAATTATTCCTTGGGATTAGATTATGGCTCCTTTAGAGAGAGGCCAGTGAGAATGATGGATATAGCTGGCAACCATGGTGGGGCCTTTAATAAACACGTTATATTGTCCGTGCAAGTGTTGAAGACTGGCATACATCTGGGCTCCTCACACACTAAATGGACAGCAGGGTGTGATAAGCAGAGCTTCCCATTGTTATTAATTTGTTTTTTTCTCTTCCCTTGGGTTCCCTAGCTGGATTATCATGTTGGACACACACAGTCCAAATTCCATTGTAAACATTTGCAATTAATCTTTACACCGGCTCCCCTCCCTCAAATGGCTGTTTTACATAAAGCTGATCAAATTAAGTTGTTTGCCACGACCGAACTCTGTTGTCACTCTGTCTGGAAGTGTTACAACATCCATTTGGCGATTGCAAGATGTACATTTCTTTGTTACAGGAGCCACTGTGAGCCTATGGGTAATGTCTTTTTTATTTTTTTTAATTCTTTCCTTCTATTGCATATTCCATGTTTAGCTGACATGCCCAGTGGAAGCTTTGAACCCGCGAGATTGGGGGTGCACAACAGCAAACAGTCAGTGTGATTTGTATTAGTGTAATCCTTTAATTGCTTCATGGCAAAATGTCTATACCATATTAAGTAATTCAATACTGCCAGTTAATGGAAAGGCAGGGAGACGTCATGTTTTGCATAAAACCTTTAAAGCCACTGCCTTGCAACGTAGTCTGCGCCTCTCGTTTTGATCACATGCACATATTCACATCTGAGGTAATCCGTTATCTATTTTTGGGCTTGCAATTGAGTTGATCAGTCTCTCTAAGAAGGCTTCTGCTTGTTACTGTACAAAACCAGAGTTACAGCCACATTGTATTTGCGTGGGATTTTTATTGCACTTTGGACATCATTAAAACTAAATAAGTAAAAAAAAAAACGATAGAATATGAACAATTCTCACATTTGGAAATATGTTGCAGTTCACATAATTGAAGTTGGACGTGCATTTAGGACATTTTATTGCGCTATTACTGCACAAGACTAAGTGGAATGTTTATGAGGATTTTAAATTCAAAGTTACATGGATGCATTCACCAAATGAATATGAGACAGGCAGACGCTCACTGTTGATGACAAATGATATCTGATTATTTTGATAGTGCCCTGTAGTCTGCAAACATGATCAAGGGTTAAAGAACAGTGAAACTGGCATGTCTTCTATACCCTTCTATAGACTGAGATATGTCGTATGAGGATCCCTATAGGAATCTGTCAGACGTCAACAGCTAAGCAGGCCCCATGTGATGGCCTGAGGGACGTGGAGACCACATGAAGACATCAGGAGCTCTTCTTGCTAATGCTTTGTCTAGTAGCTTCGCCAAGCAGCCGTTTCTTTGAGGATAAATGACAAAAATAAAGATTCTGTGGGCGGAGCATCTTTCAAAAACAAGCTGACCTGCATCTGCATAGCAAAACCCTGTCATGTCAAAATGAAAATTTTGACAAATTTCAAAGAGGACATGATGGAAAGCAGTAAACCATGAATGCTGTTTGAAGATGTGTAGTGCTCTCCTGGGAGAAGGCTGTCTTGGTGGTACACCTTTTTGCACTAACATGTTCTGAAGGACTTAAATTGCCTAGAATGTTTTGGAATCCTCGTCAGCTTTTCAAATGTATGCATAAATGGTGCATAATGAGCTCCAATTAAAGTGTTTTTTTTAAACTATAGATACACCGATCAGCCAAAACATTAAAACCACCCGCCTAATGTTGTGTAGGTCCCCCTCGTGCCACCAAAACAGCTCTGATCCATCAAGGCACAGACTCTACAGTACCTCTGAAGGTGTCCTCTGGTATCTGGCAGCAAGACGTTAGCAACAGATCCTTTAAGTGCTGTAAGTTGCAAGGTGGGACCTCCATGGATCCGACTTGTTTTTCCAGCATATCCCACAGATGCTTGGTTGGATTGAGATCTGGGGAAGTTGGATGCCAAGGCAACACCTTGCACTTAGTCGTGATCCACAAACCATTCCTGAACAGCTTTTGCAGGGTGGCAGGGCCCATTATTCTGTTGAACGAGGCCACTGCCATCAGGGAATACTGTTGTCATGAAGGGGTGTACCTGGAAGGCAATTTAGGTCAGTGGTACTTGTCAAAGTAACCTCCACATGAATACCAGGACCCAAGGTTTCCCAGCAGAACATTACCCAGAGCATCACACTGCCTCCACCAGCTTTCCCATAGTGCATCCTGGTGCCATCTCTTCCCAAGGGAAATGACACACACGCACTCAGCCATCCACATGATGTAAAAGAAAACGTGATTCATCAGACCAGGCCACCTTCTTCCACTGCTCCGCGGTCCAGTTCTGACACTCATGTGCCCATTGTAGGCACTTTTGGTGGTGGACAGGGGCCATCATGGGCAGTCTGCAGCTATGCAGCCCTATACACAGCAAGCTGCAATGCACTGTGTTCTGACACCTGTCTATCATAGCCAGCATTAACTTTTTCTGCTATTTGAGCTACAGTAGCTCTTCTGTGTGATCGGATCAGATGGGCTAGCCTTCACTCCCCACGAGCATAAATGAGCCTTTGGTGTCCATGACCTTGTCGCCGGTTCACTGGTTGTCTTTCCTTGGACCACTTTTGGTAGGTACTGAACACTACATACCAGGAACACCCCCGCAAAACCTGGCGTCTTAGAGATGTTCTGACCCAGTCATCTAGCCATCACAATTTGGCCCTTGTCAAAGTCACTCAGAACCTTATGCTTGCCCATTTTTCCTGCTTCCAACACATAATTTTCAAAAACTGTCTGTTCACTTGCTGCCTTATATATCCCACCCCTTGACAGGTGCCACTGTAACGAGATATCAATATTATTCATTTACCTGTCAGTGGTTTTAATGTTTTGGCTGATCGGTGTATGCATTATAGCATCAAGGACGGTGGTGGGGCAATGTGCTTGCTAGCAGAAAGTAGAAATTCCAAATTCAATATGATATTCACACACACAAACACATACACACACACACACACAGAAACATAAACGTCTATAAAATAAAACTACCAGACAGATACCCGCATGTGTGGAATTTAGAAAGGAACATTCAAAGACAAGACAATGGCATGTTTGATCAAGGCTAAGACAAAACCACAACAGCAAAGGCTGCTGACAATGGACCCTGTGAGGGGGATGGCTTCTCGACACCATTTGACTGCAGGCACATAAACAGGCCATTGTCAAGGCCGATAGGCAGCCTTTGGCAGTACTGATCACCATGTGAAACAGGCTTAGTCCGAAGGCCACACCAACCACTCTCATCAATGGAGCTCCTCCTGTCCCAGCAGGAGTAAGGGTCTTGGGGGTCACAACTGCAAGCAATATGGTTCAAAAGCTAAGGTCAGCAGCGTTGCTTCAGGTTCACACTCCAACAAAAGGGTGAGGACACTGGGAGAGAAACTCGGGGGTCAGTTGGATTACTATGGAGTGCCCCCTCTGTTAGTTGTGTTTCAGTTTCTAATCCTCTGGGAAGTGAAACTGGTCAGTATTACCGTCTGTCCAACTGAGGAACCACCAAACCCAATGCTGAGATAGAGGTAATCTATATGGGAATCTATCCAGGAATCAAAGTGCTGATCGCTTATCTGAACCAACATTGTTATATGTGTTCCTGGAAAAAAAAAGGCTACATATTTAAAAGTAAAAAGAAAATCATTTGTTTCTTCTTCACATTCAGGTCTACAAACTTGAATGCTGACCGTGTAAGCACTTAAATGCACACATTTTCCCAGCTTGCAAAAAAACTGTAGCTTGAAGGTAAAGATCTGAATCTGCATTGGATGAGAAGGAAGAGAGGAGACCAAGAAGACAATGGATTCAGGCCAGGGGAAAGGGATCTCATATTTAGCTCATGATTGCACTGAGGGCAGACAATAAGTAAGATTCATTAGGTCATTTTTTACTTGCGTCTGCCAAGATCTGGAATGAAATGTTAAATGTTTCATGTGCTAAGAAAAGGGCAGAATTTGTCTTTGTGTTTGCCATCAGACAGAGCGAGAGAGCGAGAGAGAGCGAGAGATGGAAAGGAGGAGAGGAGTGAAGAGGGAGAATGTGACAGATGGAAAGACGTGAAAACGAAAAATATGAGGAATGGATAGAGACAGGAAGAGAGGAGAATACAGTGTCCATGGTGGAGGGAAATGAGAAGGGGGGAGACAAAACATAAGGGAAGGAGGAAGAGGGCGAAGGAGGGCGATGGAGAGAAAAGGAGGGAAAGGAAAGGGAAGGAGGGAGCATGGCTGGGTGTTTTGGGCTGTCTGATGGATGAGGGTGTAGCGGGGGGTGGTGGGGGCGGTGTCTTCTGAATGATGATGGCCTAATATCATCATCCCCCTGTCAGGCCTAATAGGCTTTCTTTGGTAGAAATCACTCACACAGAGCCGCCATAATGCCCAGGCCGCTGACAGCGTCATCCATCCACTCAAGCCAAGCCAACGTCTCCACACTAATAAGGAAATATATGGTTCAAGGAGCCCTGAAAAATTAAACAGGTAGCTTATGAACAATTTGTTTCACGGGGATGTTTATTATATTTATTGAATGTCGAAACGTCGGCAGTGTCTCTCTCATCGCGGCTTCATGTTGGAGACATTGGCCCAGAGCGTGATGTGCTGACAAGGCAGGACTGTAATGTGTGGAATAAACATTTCTCCTCCTCCTCGCTCGCTCGCTCTCTCTCTCTCTCTCTCTCTCTCTCTCTCTCTCTCTCTCTCTCTCTCTCTCTCTCTCTCTCTCTCTCTCTCTCTCTCTCTCTCTATTTCTTTGTCTTTTACACTGGCTTCTTTTGCTCTCCTCTTGTTGTCTTTGTTTTCCCAGTGTCAGGGTTGACCTCCAGTCCCCCAGTGTTGCCTGGCCTTCCTCTTGTCACTCATATGCTTGCGAGACAGAAAGCTTCCTTCATCTCAACAGAACTGATTTTTTTTCTTCAACTGCTGTTGAATTAGCAATATGCATAAACAGAGAGGGTCATTATCTGTAAGAGTAAAAAAAAAAATACTTTCCTTAGTTTTTACACCCCCACCCCACCCTCCCCAAACTCACCCTCTCGCATCTCACAATCCTTTTCCTAACATCTTCTAAAATATTCTAATTTTAGCGGCTGAGCTTCGGAGGAGTCACCCAGTCCTGTTTTGCTCACAGCAAGCCTATCTGCAGTACACCTGTCATTGCTTTCCCTCATGCAATGGCTGATCACAGGACACTTTAAACATGGTTACTCTCCTCTTATCTCTCCCCATACCTCACCGATCCTGCTATCTCCAATCTCTGCTTTAATCATGTGACACCTCCTCAGCAACCCGACCACCACCACCTCCCCCTCCCCACATCCACCAGAGAAAACTGCCGCCATCAATAACAACGAAAACTTTTTCAAAGTCTGCTCTCAAAAGGCCCCATCCCATCACAATAGTCAGATTTCATTATCGATTGTTTGCTGTGAAAGAGAGACTCGCCGGCACATTAGGCAAATCGTTGTTTTGGCTGAGCCTTAAGAATGGTATACATAAGTTCCTGGGATGGTGCTAATATATTTACATCACACGTCCAGGGCTGTCTTTCTTATGCATATAGTGTAATTACTTGACTACTTTTCACTCTTTTTGACAGTTGATATTTGAAGTTGCAGGGGACAGCGTAGCTTTGATGCAAACATATACCGTACATATTACATGCATTGTGCTATGCTTCTAAAAAAAAATAAATGTGAGAATATTTTGCATTTCTACCACTAATTCAAAGAGTAGGAATTCTACAGGGACGTAAATCTTGACAGTGCATCTCAGCTACTGTTTGAGGTTGCCGAGTTTACAAGTAACATGTTTTCTTTCCCCTCATCTTGGGAATTTAGCTCTATTTACGAAGCTTTTTTTATTTTATTTTATTTTTAGTGTAACACTACTTTTGCTTAAAACAAAGATGACAAATATATAACTGAATGAAGAAAAAGCCATTTCTCTTCCTTTTGGAGCCAACGTCTCATTCAAATTGTCCCGGGTGACTTCGGCAACGTCTCTATTGCGGTCAGCTTGCAGACGGACATACACTCACCTTCACCCAGTGTTACGTTATCATTGTTATATAGGATATACTGTCAGCCGCTCAAACGCCTCTTTCCAGCGGTGGGTTGATCCTGCAGCCGCAGAGGGTGTGCGGTTAATAAAAGGGGACTTGGTGAGGTGCCTTGCGAGGCCATTGTGGTCTCCACGCTTGCTGGTTTTCTTTGTGCCATGAAAGCCCGGTGATACAGTAACAGCCAGGGACAGAAAGGAGCTGTCTGTCGTCGGGCCGGCTGGTAACACTTGTTTCACCCGCCCTTCCAGGGGGCTATGGAGAATAGAGGAGCGGCAGCTGGTAGGCTGAACAGGAAATGCGATGGTAACAGTGTCAACAGCTGCCCCCATGGCCACACTGGCCAAACGGCTGGCAACAACGGGCCGTATGAAAGAAAAAAAAAAGAAAAAGAAAAGCTATGTGTTTGGATAGCTGGGGGGATTTGGATCATACTGTATCTCTGTGCAACCTCCGTGATACTAAATGAGCGTCTTTGTGTGTGCTTCATTACAGCTTTATACTCGGAGCTCGGTCATTATGCAAGTGATGACAACATGGTCACCGGTGAGTATTGAGTAAACAAGACGGGGGAAAAAAAACAGCTGAGGGGAAGGAAGGCCCTTTGCTTCATGACCTTTTATTCTGAAAAACATCAGGTCAAGCTGTTGTTTACCTACACAAACCTGAAACCACGTTATTCCTCCGCAACTTTTTAAAAAAAATTTTTTTATACCTCTTCCAAGGGGAAAGATTTGGAAATAATTTATTTTCCATGTGGTAGATAGTTAATTTTACAAATACGTACTTAACGCAGTCCCAAATCAATGTGTAGAGGCTTAGATAAGAGGAAGTAGATTCCAGTATTACCAGTGACAATTACAGTGACCTCAAACTCGGGTCAAGATGACCCCTCCCCCACCCCCCCGGGAGTCAATAAATCAAGATGTCACCTTTGCAGTCCGATCCCCTCTTGCTATCACTAACTTTGAGTGTCCCCAGCATTCTCTCACTTCCCCTGCCTCATGCTTGACCCCCCGTCCAAACAAACCTCCTGTCAGCAGCATGGCGACAGGTAGGACAGCTTCAGCTCAATGTGAGGAGTGATGTACCCCAAAAAGTAACTCTCTCCCCGCCCCTGCCTTCCCCAAACCCACTCTCCCTCTGTCTCCATCCGTCTCCATCTGTCTGTCTCGGTCTCTCTTTCTACCTGTCTTGCTCTATATCCGCCCTTCTATCCTTGACAAATGGCACAAATCTCACATAAATGTCTTTCCCTTTTTCCCCAAATTAAAGTTGAGCTGTGGAAATATGTAATAATACGTGTGTGCTGAGTTATTTCAGGATGTAATTTGTTTTAACTCCATAACCGAGTTCCATTCAATGCTTTTCAAATAAGTGACACCGGGAGTAGCAGTACAAATTTCAGTCCGCTGTATCGTAGTCTTTATTTAAACCTTAGTTACATCTAATTTGCCCAGGGCTTTAATTCACCGTTAAAGGTCTTTGTTGGACATACATCTTTGAATCTAGTGGTATTATCTACAATTTGCTAACTTTAATACCTTGCTGGGATTGCTTTACATTAGAGCTTATTCTATCTCTGACTTGGAGATTTGAAGTTCCTTTTATGTGCGGTTCATTACTTGAATATGAAAGACTCATTGGGGTCATCTTGGAATGAATGTAGTTATCAGTTTACAGTCTTAGTCATCATTAGATGAATAAATATCAATGAGATTACTTCATAAGCCTTGGGAAGATACACCCTCCCCCATATCTCCTCAGACATGGAGGAAGTATTAAAAGGCTATTTCGGCAAGCGTGTAAACTGTGTAGCCATGCTAGACAGGGGAAAAGCCTCAATTTTGAGCCAGGGCGAATTATCCGAGATCTTTTTCCATGTCGCCAGAGACCAAGGAGCTTTGCTTCAGAGCAAAACATGGTGCTGATAATAGGACAGAGGAAGGCCTGCAGACAGGCATCTGCTTTCAATGACCTTAAATACCTTATCTGCACCTTTGAAGCCAGGGCGGGGTGATTGGCAAGTCAATTTGTGATAGTATCAGCCGATGTACTTGGCACTCTTAATGCTCTTTGCTGCAGATAAGTCTGCTTAATATGAAAACTGTCATAATTCATCTGCCTTTTCGGCAATATACATTTTCTCGACGAATCATCAATCCGGTCACCTGTCAGAGAGGACGTGTCAGGATTCCTATTCTGCCGTCCGCTGCTCCGTGATTTCACTTTATGGAGATCATCCCACAGCATAAAGCAGCAAGGATTATGCCGCCGGTTTGTTGAATCAAAGTTATTTTTTTTACTCTGTGAACGCCGTATCTTACGGAGGGAGATAGGGAGAGCGAGATGTGGGCCTACAGCGAGGATGTTTCCAGTGTGTCTGCTCTTTGTCCACGTTCCCCGTCAAACCCGTCAAAGTGCCATCCCCTCTCAGTCGGTAGTTTCCTGTGCAAATTAACAGACTCAGTGGTGAACTGGATTCCAATTTGGAGGCAAAGGAGAGTGTGCAAATTAGCCATGTTTTTTAATTAAGCCCAGGACACGGTGCGAGGCAGAGGGCCATTGTTCCGGATGGGGCAGGTGCAAATTTATTCTCCAGGGAAGCACCGCGATGTCCGTCCTCCAGCCGAGTCCCATCCTCAGCCTAATCAGCCCCCAGCTTGAAAACTTTACCCATTTTGGCACTCTCATGCTGGGAAACACTGCTGAGAGTGGTCAGAAATTATTCATCATTTGAGAGCTTTGTTTGTAACATTTCCATTAAAAGTTGCCACCATGCAGGCAGGCTGAACATTTGATTTTTGATAATTATAGATGCAAGACAGATGTGTCGTCAGTCTCTTCAAACCAATTACCCCCATCTCTCTGTCTTGCTCTCCTCGTGGGCTTCCTCCCTCCTATGGAGGTCCTTCAGACCAAGGATGTAACTCTGATGTGTTGTCTTCTTGAGTCATCTCTGTTTTCTCCTCAAGGGTCTTTATTTCCTACTCAGGATTCTTCCCAGATTTGTAGGTCTACAATTCCATAGAAACATAGTGTGTATAGTAAAACAAATTGGATGCCTTGGTGTTTTCATGATGATTTAGGTTGGTTGAATGTTTCTAGAGCAGCTTATTACAACACTTGCATTCTCCAAATCATCCAAAACTGCGTAGGCTTGTATCACAGTGACTGATAGTCAACTCTTGATAGGATTTTAAATAAACATATTTTGGCATCCACACTGAGCCTGGCACTTCAGAGAAGACTAAATGATATTTGAGCTAAAAATGACAAATGAAAGTCAACGTTCAGTTGGGGGATGAGTGGGACCAGCCATACTAAATAGTCAAATTCTGTTTCGGATGACAAGAGCAGTTGTGCCTTCTCATTGGGTTCCACATATTCCTCTGTGGGGGCTTGAATCATACAGAGGCTAGCCACAGATAATGAGCTGTCTTTAATCATGTGAGACAGTACTTTGAGCTGCTTTGCATCTCATTTGCAGTGGAAGAGAGGAGGGGGGGTGTCTAATTACTGTACAACTGTGCTGAAAAAAAATCACACTGCTTCCTGTCCATCGGAACTGATGCTGAGTCGTAACCAACCTTGGCAGGAAGTGACAGCAAAGAATGTCTCAGTTCTAGCATGGAACCAACACAGCAGAAGAAAAGTGAAGGACAACAAATTCCAAAGTATTTACAGATTTATGAATTTAGATGAGTGGGACCAGCCATACTAATATATATATATATATATATATATATATATATATATATATATTCACTTCCGAATAGAAAATAACATTTGAAAATAGTCTGATAAAATACACTGTATACTGACAGCACATACTGTATATAGTCTATTGATGCTTTAAAATGCAATCCTTGACAACTTTGTGAGAACACTTCCTATGCATATCAACAGCAGCTCTTTTTCTACTCAGAGAGTAAAGATGAAAGACGTACATCAAAATAGAAATACATCAGAATGTGAGCTAAAGCTGACTTTGATTCAAATCAGGTTCTGACAGAAATTGACAGTGCAGGATTCCTTTCGTCAAAAAATGCCAAAGCACAGTAAAGAAGCCGTGATTATATCTCTGGATCTGTGACAGATATACAAAACAATTTCTGTATGTGTACTGTATTCCTCCAGTGTCCTAAGCACTAATTGCTGATGGCAGTTTAGTCTGTAAAGGAAAAAAAAAGAACTGTCTCACATCACGTTTGTGCAGATTTTAAACTTGATCAAGTCCAACAAAATCAACGTGCCACACTGATAAACACATTTTCCATGCTAAAATAGTATTGATGGCAAAAATAATCCACCAAGCTATCCCACCGCTTTCTACATTCCATTAAACCAAAATGGCTGCCCGAGATAAGTCCTCCTATCCCTCCACTGTTTGATCCTTGTCCACATCCGCAAGGAGCACAAAAAAAGATAACTCTGTCCTACAGCCCTGTGTGATCATTTGCATCTAAAACGATATTCGACATTTGTTATTCCATCAATCAATACCATCTCTCGCCATTCTCTGTGTGCATAATCTCAGAGCCTGCATGCAAAACGCTTAACAATAACATGTATGTTATACAAGGAGCCATATATCATCCCTGGATGCATTTACATCCTGTTAACAATTTCTCAGGGCAGATTAGAGGACGCTGAGACAGCGGCTCGGATCCCAAGAGAGGGGGCTTTGGGAGCTGATAAGGCCAGCCATAGGACAGAAGGATTAATACACAACGCCCGGACACATGGAGGCCTACTGATTATTCCAGCAGAAAAACTGCCCTATCCCCATCGGCCCCTCGTGATTAAATATAGCTTGGGTGCGGACAGGGAGGTTAGAGCACGTGGTGATAACTAGTTTTATTTATGCAAGCCGGTTAGCCTGGCGGATCACAACTGAGGATTGTTCACGCTACAGGGGTGCAGGATCACACCAGGGAAGCTCACCGGTGATCACACCACTGGCTTTACCTTGCCGCTCTTCCACCGTTACTTTCATTACAGAGAGTAAATCAGGGATCCAAACCCCTTTTCATTTCGAGGACCCCCATATAGATAAGCGTGTAGACCACAGAGCATTCTTTGATACAATTTTGCCCTCTCTCTGTCTCTCTGTCTCTCTCTGTCTCTGTCTCTCTCTTTCTGTGTCTCTCTTTCTGTCTCTCTGTCTCTCGCTTTCTCACCCTCTCTCTCTCTGTGTCTCTCTTGCTGTTTCACCCTCATCTTGTGGTGCACAGAAACCCCTCCCATAAATACTGTATATTGATTTTTTTTTATTCCATTTCAATTTTACATACAAACATCCATTCTTGCCCTCCTCTTGCGTAAATAAAATTTCCCTACTGAACACACAACACCGCCACACACTCACCATAAAGATTTAGGGCCAGCCAGCCAGAAAGGAAGCCACTTTTCAATCCCTGTCTGAGCCTCTTGTAACCTCATTCTCGTCTTCGATCAAGATGCATAGCTGTTGAGTCCACATCCTTGACCAGGACTTCAGAAAGTTTCAGCAGTAATTGTGCCACGCATCCGTCTCAGCACACAAGACTTTGCAGGAGCAAGGATTACCTAATTAACTTCTTCAAAAACATGTACTCATTATAGATTGAACTCCTTTTGGTAGTTAGAGGGGGCTTAATTAATTAATTGTGTTAATGACCCATTAATGGCTGTGCACATGGAATTCTAATGAGCCACCTTAATTAAATATTATCTCACTGCTTAATCAATGCATTTAATTATTCACATTATATTTTCTGAGGAATCAGTTTAGCCCTGGGTCATGGGAGGAAAATGCTGATTGTGTGCTCCATTACAGATTCATCGCTGAATTGGTCATTCAGTTCAAAATCCTCTTTTAATCAGAGGGAATATGAGCCATTTGGCACAGATCCATACATGTTCGTGTGATAAAGCAATTCTGATCATTTTGATATCAATTTCAATTGACCTGAGGTCACATTTTACATCTGTTTGAAAGACATGTTTTAATTAGAGATATGAGGTGTTGCAATTACACGGCCACAGTTCCACTGTATTTCTAGCCATTAAGGGATGATAAATGGCAGGATTCCATATATTCTCATATATTAATGGACAATCTCGCTGTAATTTTCTCATTGTACAGCTTACAATATCATGTTGATGACAGTGTAATGTATTGCTTTTTTGTATTTCACCCGCCCTTATCACAGTATGGATTGCTGCCAAAAATCTTTATGCTCTTTCGCAGGCAATCGTAGGACAAATTACATGTGTTCTATCAGACACGTCTGCATGCAGTATTTACAACAGTGCGGTGTTAGGAAACACATTCGCGTGAGAGGCCGTAATAGATTCTAAAGTGGGACTTCTATCTATGTCATCGCCATGGAAGAAGTCAAATTTCTTCTTTGTCTTTTCAGTCATCCTCTTTCTAGCGAGTCCATGAACTCACACCCTCTTCCGCGCGCTCTCTCTCTCTCGCTCTCTCTCTCTCTCTCTCTCTCTCTCTCTCTCTCTCTCTCTCTCTCTCTCTCTCTCTCGTACTCTGTCGCTCTCTCCCCTCTTCCCTTGCCTCTCCTGAGCAAACTGGAAGGCCTCAGTCATCATCCTCATTTTAGCTCAAATTTGGTGGGATCAAAGGTGGCCAGCTGGGCGGGGGCGGGGAGCAGATGGTTGCATGCTAAGGGGGACCAGGCAAAGGCCCTTCAGGTTTTAACACCTCCTCTCCCCTGGGTGCCCGGGTGGGGGGTAAGGGGATGTGTGTGTGTGTGTGTGTGTGTGTGTGTGTGTGTGTGTGTGTGTGTGAGATGGAGAGGGGGGCAGCTTGAGGAACCTACCTGAGCTGTGTGGCATGACCGCCAGGCTTCCACTACACCACCCCCTGCCTCGTTCACATATGGCGCCAGCCACGGGGGCCTTGAGCTGGGCCTCTGACCTGAGGAAAACAAACTGTGGAAGGGTAGAGGAGGGTAAGCCTTACTAGGATGAGCGCACTGAGAATGAACTCATTCATTACCAAACTGAGTATGAACTTTTCAGTTGAGAGGGTTGTGAGACAGTCTTGGTGTAACATTCAAAATACTACCATCAAATTAGACTTGCTGTTGACAATAATATGTTGATCTAAAGGGCTTAATATGTAAATCTGTGATCATACTATCATTATAGGTATGATAAAATGTCATTTTCCCTTCATGTCAGAAGTCGTTTTGCTGCTTAAATTCCTTGTCCTGAGGTCTCCATGGGTGAGGGACTGCAGGTGCTGGGGTGGATTAATTCCTTTCCAAATCAGCTCCGCCTCAACAATCTCAAAGTTCCAGGAACGGAGCCTGCTGGGAACCTGAAGTGGTACTTGTGGTCTGGGATTATGACTTTCAGACTTGTTGGCCTTGAGAACACAAATGCAGCCTCTTGAGATGAATTTGTGGAGGGAATAACTTATGGGGGGGTGGGGTGTATTCATTCACCGACTAATGTTTCTGGGGATAACTATTTTTCCATAAATCCATCTTAAGTAGTCACATTCTCCCTGTGGCTAATAGGATCATGATGGGAGTAATCTTTACAAATCTGACAGAAAAAAAAAGAATGTCCTGGCCTTCAACTTCTTCCTCTCGGTAAATGAACAATATCAAGAGTCTTTCCTGTGGGAGAAGGAAAAAAAATGTCTTATATTGGCAACGAAACAGAAAAAGTGAAGAAAAAACATTTTCTCAGGAAAAGGTTTGGCTTGTAGCATATGCGTAAGGGTTAGTATTTATAAGAATGAGCAGGGTAGTGTGTCTGACATTCTTCTGTAAGAAGTGGGGTTGTTGTGAAGCGTCTAGTGTGTTTGTGTAGTGTTCTGTGCCTGTCACGTCTAACTCTCAACCTTCACCACTGGCTAGCAGAAATGCGAACAGGAGAGCCGAGCACCTAAGTCTCCCCCTGCCATGGCCTTTCCAACAGCAAGCCCTATGTAGTGCTTCCTCATGGCGACACACGGTAACTGGTTACACCTTGGATCCTGGCTGAACTACAAGGGACTCGGAGGAGGTCTGGCCCCTAGATGTGCAGTATCCAGGCCCACCGGTGTGTGGATATCCCCTGATGCCCACGAAGCAGCCCCCAGCTATGGGTTAAATAGTGTCACTGCCTAGTGGATACCTCGGGGGAGGATTAGGCTACAGGCGTAAACCCCTACAGAAAATCAACGTCAACAGCGCTGTTGTTTTTTATTTTTCTTGCCCTTTTGTATCTGTTTAAGTCAGACAGTACTGCTGGCATCGTGTGTGGCTGCCACTTCTCCCTCTCGTAGCCATCCTCCTTCCCATCCACCCCTGTATATTTGTGCTATGTTTATCTGTTGTCTTGTTTCACCGCTGTTTATTGTAAAGTGACTTTGGGTGTTAGAAAAATGCTATATAAGTTTGATTTATTATTATTATATGTCCTGTATAAGAAAGCTGTACACTTTTAGTGCATACATTTTTAAAATTGTGTACATACAGTGTTTCAAATATATCTATGTACACACACTCTCACATGCACACATTTTCAATATTTCAATATTTTCCACCATATTTAACACCTCTGTAAGCCAATGTACAGTCCCACAGTGCTTCAAATTCTCTACCATTATTCCTGTGCCAAAGTCCTCAAAGATCACCTGCCTCAATGACTTTAGACCAGTTGCCATAACATCTGTGGCCATGAAAGCATTTCAGCGCATCATTCTGTCACACTTGAAATCTTGCACCTCCCCAATGATGGACCCATATCAATTTGCCTAGCAAGCCAACCGGTCTGTTGAGGATGCAGTTAGCATAGCCCTGCACCATGCCCTGCAACACCTGGAATCACCAAACACCTATGCATGTATCCTCTTCATAGACTTTAGTTCCGCCTTCAACTCCATCAACCCACTCAAACTCTTTACCATACACTTGGATATGAACATTGACCCAGCCATATGCCACTGGATTCGGTGCTTCCTGTGGAACCGGCCACAGAGGATGAAGATTAATAACCTGACCTCACACCCTCTTATCCTCAGTACAGGTGTTCCCCAGGGCTGTGTTCTCTCCCCCTGGCTCTTCTCACTTTACACCACCCACTTTACATCCACGGATAGCTCTGTGAAAATAATAAATTACGCAGACAACACAACCAGTAGGCCTCATCTCCAACAATTATGAAACCCTGTGTAATATTCTCTAGAATATAATAGCCCGTTTGGCTATAAGGTGGATGTGCTACAAGCACTCCTATTGGCTGTTAAGTTAGCTGCAAGCTGATTGGTCCATCTGACGCATGACGGCGCAGGGGAACCACATAATCGTCAGTCTATGTTTAGCACTCAGACGAGTCACTACTGCGGAGCTAGCTACTGTATGACTGTAACCGTCACCGTTGAAATAAAGACACAGAACTATAAAGTCGTCGTCGGATCCCTCCATATAGAAAGTCAGACACCCTGTACCGCACTGAAGTAGACCAGGCTGTCTGTCACTCGGTGCACAAACAACAACCCTCTGCTTAATACAGCCAAAACCCAAGAACTCGTTATTGACTTCCAATGCGTTCCGAATCCTAAAATACCCATACAAATGAACGGAGACCCCATCACCACCACTGACTCTTTTAAATTCCTTTGAACATACATCAGCAATGACCTGAAGTGGAAAATTAACACTGAACACATTATTGCAAAAGCTCAACAAAGACTTTACTTTCTTAGGCAGCTTAAAAACTACTGGATCAAACATCAACTGCCTGTTCTGTTTTACTCTGCCATTATCGAGCCCATCATAACATCTTCTATTACAGTATGGTATGGTGGCACGGACAGCCAAACACGGAAAAAACTGCAGCGGATTGTCAACAAGACATCCAAAATCATAGGCAACCGACTCCCCTCAGTTGAATACATACTAACCGGACTGTACAGCGAGCAAAGATGATCTCTGACCCCTCACATCCTGCTCATCACCTCTGTCCACTAAAACTAAACACTTCATGGTTTTTTCCCCCCTAGTCATCAGGACTCCGTATAGGCCTCTCCTCACACACCATTGGCATAAATACCACCATTCACCTAATTGTTATGCGTGATATGTTTATTTCTGCTATTGTGTAACTGTGTTGTTCGTGATAATATGTTGAGTGTCTGTTGTTGTCCATGTATGTATTCTGCTGCAGTTTAATGTGTACCAAACAGAAATTCCACTGGCCTTGGCCATGTGGTTAATAAAACAATCTAATCTAATCTAATATAATATAATATAATATGTGTATGTATATGTATATGTATCTGCATATGTAAGCTACATGAAATGTTGGGTTACCAAAGAGTTAAAACCAAAAATAGAAATTAGAGCGTATTATGGCTGATACCCAATTAGAGCGCATGCGTGTTCTACTTAAGCGAGAGACTGCAAAATTACCTGTGGAAAAGCCTGGTGAGAAATGTTTAAAAAATAATCACAAAACATGAAAATATTCGGTTAATGTATATCAATCCTTGTTAATAAGGTACTCTTCTGTTAGTGACCAGATTATTGACGAGAGGAGCCAGTTTTATTACATCGTTTTTCCACTTTTCTATCGGGAATTCCAGTAAGTCAATGATGCTAGCTAAAGTTCGCTAGCTAAATTCGCTAGCTAAAGCTGCAGGGTTGCTAATGTTACATTGGTGCATTCTCTGTCATTGTATATTATGTTAAGCTAGGCAGCTAGCTAGCTTTATTTTTGTTAACTACGTAGCCAGTACATTACCTTAGCATATGCTGCATTACCTCGTTTATGGTGCTAATTTTTTGTTTTATTAGCGGTACCTTTTATATCGTCGTATTTTATTTTAACCAGCAGCCAGTTAACGTTGTTTACATTAAAGGTGCGTTGCACTGAATTCACGGAATTCTCTAGTAAATGGAGCATTTAGCTAAATCCATGATGGTTTGTACCAAAGCATTTATAAGTTTAATACATTGTGTAGCAAGCTGAAATTACATTTAATGTTACAGTTAAGGATAAATATTACATTTATTCACGATATTAATATCCAGTTCATAAGTGTTTACAAAATAACCCGTTTTTTAAACGATAAGAAAATGAGGAAAATGTATAAAGATGTAATATTTCATTCTGTTATGGTAAATCGTAGTCTGTTGTAAAAACAAGCTATTGGTAATACATGCTGTAAAATTATATACAGTTATTTCCATAATTATGGTTTTATGCTAATGTGTTAAATAGGAAATATAAATTAATGAGGTCTCATGTTAAGATATAAGAAAGCGAACATCTTGACTAATATTTTCTTTACTATATGTGCAGATTGTTTTTTTTTTGTTTTGTTGAGCCTGGAATTAGCTTGGTTTCAAGCCATGCCTGAGCTTGATGGCCAGCCTGCCCAGTGAGAAACTCTAAGCAGGGAACGTTTGGAACCAGTGTGTCCAACTGGTTTGGATTCCTTTCAACGGAGCGACTGATCTGATCCTCATCAGGATTTTCAGATAAGCTAACACGTGCACTCTTTAGTTTTCTACCCAGGTAGATAAGTGATCACAATATCAGTAAAAGGAACACTGTAACTAATTTTTTCCATCAAAAGAGCTAATACTCTTTAAACATTGAGGAAGCAGGACCATTTAAGTACAAAACCAAGGGACAAAAGGAAACAGTTACTCTTTTTTTTCACTTTAAACCTGTGATGGTCTGGTGGCCTGTTCAGGGTGTCTCCTCCCCGCCTGCCGCCCAGTGACTGCTGGGATAGGCTCCAGCATCCCTGTGACCCTGGGTGAGGATAAGCAGTTTGGATAATGAATGAATGAATGCTACTTTAAACAGAACAACACTTTACACTTTTGTTTGATACTTTGCCCTTTATTCATTAGATGAGCTTTGTGATTGTGAGGAAATTTCATTATTTTGTACCATTAATGCATCACAGTGGTAATCATACAGTAAAGATAAACAAATAATTGAGTAATAAATTTGCCAAGTGTTCAATCTCATGCATAGTCTCCTCATGAGCCTTTCTAACCTTATTACTTCAGAACTTGGGTTTGAAGTGTAGTATCTCTGGTCAATTGGGAATAGAAGTGCTACATATATATGTATATACACTACCGTTCAAAAGTTTGGGATCACCCAAACAATTTTGTGTTTTCCATGAAAAGTCACACTTATTCACCACCATATGTTGTGAAATGAATAGAAAATAGAGTCAAGACATTGACAAGGTTAGAAATAATGATTTGTATTTGAAATAAGATTTTTTTTACATCAAACTTTGCTTTCGTCAAAGAATCCTCCATTTGCAGCAATTACAGCATTGCAGACCTTTGGCATTCTAGCTGTTAATTTGTTGAGGTAATCTGGAGAAATTGCACCCCACGCTTCCAGAAGCAGCTCCCACAAGTTGGATTGGTTGGATGGGCACTTCTTTGAGCAGATTGAGTTTCTGGAGCATCACATTTGTGGGGTCAATTAAATGCTCAAAATGGCCAGAAAAAGAGAACTTTCATCTGAAACTCGACAGTCTATTCTTGTTCTTAGAAATGAAGGCTATTCCATGCGAGAAATTGCTAAGAAATTGAAGATTTCCTACACCGGTGTGTACTACTCCCTTCAGAGGACAGCACAAACAGGCTCTAACAGGTACTATTTAATGAAGATGCCAGTTGGGGACCTGTGAGGCGTCTGTTTCTCAAACTAGAGACTCTAATGTACTTATCCTCTTGCTCAGTTGTGCAACGCGGCCTCCCACTTCTTTTTCTACTCTGGTTAGAGCCTGTTTGTGCTGTCCTCTGAAGGGAGTAGTACACACCGGTGTAGGAAATCTTCAATTTCTTAGCAATTTCTCGCATGGAATAGCCTTCATTTCTAAGAACAAGAATAGACTGTCGAGTTTCAGATGAAAGTTCTCTTTTTCTGGCCATTTTGAGCGTTTAATTGACCCCACAAATGTGATGCTCCAGAAACTCAATCTGCTCAAAGAAGTGCCCATCCAACCAATCCAACTTGTGGGAGCTGCTTCTGGAAGCGTGGGGTGCAATTTCTCCAGATTACCTCAACAAATTAACAGCTAGAATGCCATAGGTCTGCAATGCTGTAATTGCTGCAAATGGAGGATTCTTTGACGAAAGCAAAGTTTGATGTAAAAAAAATCTTATTTCAAATACAAATCATTATTTCTAACCTTGTCAATGTCTTGACTCTATTTTCTATTCATTTCACAACATATGGTGGTGAATAAGTGTGACTTTTCATGGAAAACACAAAATTGTTTGGGTGATCCCAAACTTTTGAACGGTAGTGTATATATTTTTTGGCTGGACTGGACCAGCAGGCCAGCCCTACTGAAGCTACATGATTGGTTGACCGAGCGCCGAGATCATGTGGGAGAGCACACAGTTAAAGCACCCCAAATAACAATCACTCTGACAAAAAGCTCACTGGTGAATTCACAAAAGGATTGCGCAGCTTTTGCGGCTGCTAAACCAGCACAAACAAGGTAAAAAGAAACCATGTAATTCTCAAAGCACCCGCAAAGGGTAAAATGCACCCCTAACTGCACTGCCAAGCAAATAGTGTCTCGTTGCTCTGGTGCTATTTGCACATATTTAAATTAGGCAATATGCATACATTTGGTGCAAAATTGGCCCCTTTCTCTGCAAATGAACCTCACTGCAGAAAAAGTCCAATTCACAATCACCAGCACAAATAGCCACACACAGTTAAAGTGAAAATCATCAGTGTCTTCAGAGAGTTGGTGGTAACTGATGCTAAGACTTTGCAGTGATTATGGCATCAGTGATTGTAGCCAAGTGAAGGCATCATTGTGCCAGGCATGGTCGTGAGCAGATATTTCAAAGGAAATATATCACTTCTTGATTTAACTGAGACCAAAATTATTGGCAAATACAGGTTGCCAGGTCTAACAATTCTTGCTATATTTGATGACATCAATTATGACATTGAACGTGCCTACTGTGTTCTTGGCACAAAGCCACCATTTATACTTTGCCACATGGATAATTGCAGTTAGACACAAAATAAGGGCAAATTGCATTCAGCTGCAAAAGTTTGCGGGTGTGTTTGCGCTGTAAGATCGTTCGCACAATATCGTTTGTGAATCAGACCGTGAGACAGAGCAGATAGTGGTTGCAAGCGATGAGCA
This sequence comes from Lampris incognitus, assembly GCF_029633865.1. Lineage (NCBI taxonomy): Eukaryota > Metazoa > Chordata > Actinopteri > Lampriformes > Lampridae > Lampris > Lampris incognitus. The sequence continues at coordinate 27,340,524 of NC_079226.1, forward strand.
GTTCATGGTGCCATCAGTGGCCGTAATCCGTTCTTTGTGAATTTGCCTGTCAATACAGAGTGAGTCTTGGAAAAACGAGAGAGCTCTGCAGATAGAAACAGATGAAAGAGGAGGGGGAGTTAACATATAATTAGAATAATTATACTTACAATTAGATTAAGTTCTATTTTAAATCAAACATCCCAAGATATAAGTGGAAAGTATTGTTCTTGCAACTGCATTTATAACCTTTTTTGTACTCAAATGTAATTTAACCATGTCATGTGATACACTACTTCAATACGCTTTAACAACAAATATTACTGGGACCATGATTGAAAATTGCAGATGAACATTTAATATGAAGGAATTCACATTATAGACACTACCACTGACTATCCCTGTACCAAACTGGCCACAATTTCGAACATTGCCCATACACGGTCCAGCCATAGTCTAGGTTTTGACCAAGTCTTGTTCTCACACACGTGGGCCTATGCATATACACACACTGAAGCTGTGGTCTGTCAAAACTCTGTGGTTGTATGCCAGGTATATTGCATCCTGTAATACTTTGACTTATTCTAAGCTATTCCAGAAAAACAACACAATAACCTGTAGCTGAACTTGTGAAGATTCATTTATGGATAAAACTGGCATACTGTTGGTGGTGCATTGAAATTGAAATGCTTCCTGATCAAATGTCAGAGTAGACATTTGCCCCCCATTCTCACCCTGTCACTCACACAGAGGTCTGTGTAGCCCTGCTGTAGCCTCAGACACACATCGCACAACCAAGCAAACCACTTATTGTTATATCAAAATCTGACAGCACTTGCATGAGGGTCTGCGCCTTATTTACCCACTTGCTCAAAACACATGAAGACATATATCATTTTTCAGCCTTGTCAATTTCAAACAGGAGACACTATACAAGAGTGGAATTTGTAATCACAGTTATAATCTTTGCTATGCATGCTTAGCCACCAATGCAACAACAAAATTATAAAAATGTTACCGTTGTTATGCCTTTTCTAAAAACAGAACATAAAAAATACTAATGTAAAATAAGGTTTGAGACGCTGAGATGGAATATAAATCAAGGTGAATAGCTAAAGTCCCAACACATACCAGAGTCAATGGTTAACATGTAAAATGACGTCTGTCCGAGTTCAGTGACAGGGAGAGAAATTGGCTTTTGTTTTAATGTGACCCGCAACCCAACAATGAGCAGCATGCTGTTGTGCGTATTGCTGCTGGAATGTGGACAAAAGGTGCAGTCCAGGTCCTATCTATCATAGAGTCACACTGGAAGCGAGGAGTTGATTTAACAGTCATGTGTTTCCATTGTGTGTCTTCTTTCTCTTTTTGGTTCTGTGTGTGTGTGTGTGTGTGTGTGTGTGTGTGTGTGTGTGTGTAGGTGTAGGTGTAGGTGTATCTGGGTGTGTTTGCTTACGTGTGTGGGCCTGTATATGCGTTTGTGTGAGTGACCCATTGTGGGCAGACACCTGCCCGCAGGCTCCCTGTCTGACTGATGAATCAGTGTCTTCAAGGTGTCTTTGAAGAAGTCTATTGTGTGTCTTTGTTCTACAGTCTTAGGCATCCTGTCCCATGTCTCTCTCTGCACACTAAAGAGAAAATAAATCCAGTCCTGACACCGGAACAATGAATGGCCCGTGCTGCCATTCCTTCGACAAGAATGAGGAAAAGATAATAGAAATTGGATAAGCAGGAAGAGGAAGAAAAAAAAATAGAAAAAAAAGAATAAAAGCAAGATTGTATTTAGATATGGCAATAGTTTTCCATCTTCCCCCATTTACCCATCGATACTCTTATGATACATATAAAAAACATAATAAAACTTTTTTTTGTTATTATTTGCTTTTTTTTTTTCTTTGTTCCATTGTTTGATTTCTTTTTTATTTGTGATGTCACACCTGCTATCATTCATACACTGCATGGCCTGTCAGGGCAGATTAGAAGCTGGGGCTTGTGTCTCGACAGCCATCGCACAGTATCAATATTGTGATGGCTGAGGAGCTGTGCGTCCTCACATCTCCTCTGAGTGCAAAGACAATTGAAAAGAGGAAGCGTCACAAACCTGACACCCCAAGTCACTTCAAGGAATCCCTTTCAAGAAGAAACAAAACCTCACCTGACAAAGCAAAGCTAGCCTAGGACAAGAGTAAATAGCATCAAACAGCAAGGGTATTTCCACCTTTAACAAAAGGAAATGCACCTGCTGGAATGGATTAGGATTCTGGGAGTGAATTTGGTCATGTTGGACAACATTACCCAAAGTTTTTTTTTTTTTTTTTGTAAAGAAATTATCATTAGCGTGCATGTGGACTCTTGCGAAAGAGTTCAACTAAATGCAATCATTTCCTATTCTAATACAATGAGTAGCGTTCATTAACCCCAATTACTCTCACGGGAGGAGGTCAAAATTTTTCATTTTTTTCTTCTTCTAGGAATAAAATGCCCTCATAACTCCAGCTGCTCTCCTCATCAACTGGTTTAATCTGGCAGGCTTAGACTGGGACGTAAGCCAAAAGAGAAAGTTTAACTTGAGGTTAATTACCTTGAATGAATGTATTCTTTGACCAGTGTTAATTCGTCCATATTCTGCTTTTTGTCTCGATTTGCCCTCAGCAAAAAAATTGGTGTGCAATTTTCCTTTTATTGCAGTGCACACACACCCATCATGGTTTACATGTCATTAACATACTCGGTGCTTTCCATGTAGCTGAGTGTGACCCTGTGAACCGTTGGAGTCGTGCTGAAGAAATCTTTTTTACTTTTTTTTCTTCTTTTTTTTAAAATTTGGACTTCCTGTTTTCTGCTGGATGCCGTGATTCCCGGTTTTAGGAAAGCCAGTGACTAAAACAGAACAAGAGGAATGAAGAGTCGGGGGATTAATTTTTGCACCCAGTCAATAACTTTTTTCAATGCACGAAAGTCCAGTTGATGATAAAACAGATGAGGTAGGAAGAAATAGAGGGAAAAAATTATAAGAATACCATGCTTAAAAAAAAAAACCCAGGGTGATTACTAAATCAGCATGCCTTGGTACAATTACCATTGCTTTGAATTTGAAATGGCCATTTAAAGGGCAGTAGAGCATCCTGGAAAAGTAGACTGGAGCCTAATTAGCACACTCCAACCTGACAACGGAGCAGCTTTCAGCCTGGGTGAGCAAAGCAGTCAAGCAAGCGGAAGTGACTGACTGAAAGACTGAAGGACCAAGGAGGCCCTGCAGCTTCTGCTCTGAACCCATCACACACCCAACTGTGAGATAAACTCACATAGGCACATGAGTGCCTGCGCAGACTCACACAGACACACACGCACACACGGGCACACAAACATGCAACGCACACATGCGAATATATGCAAATATGCTGACATGTACCCAAACACACAAACATTAACACTCATGCAGAAGGTGCAAAACACACTCCTGTGTATACATGCACAGTCATACGAACGTAAACATACACTTATACACAAACACACTGACACACAAAAACTGTGATACACACTCCTTTGCACACATAAGCATTCATAAAAACGTAAAGACCAACATACATACATCCATTCATATTCCAAACCGCTTATCCTGCTCTCAGGGTCGCTGGGATGCTGGAACCCATCCCAGCAGTCATTGGGCAGCAGGCGGGGAGACACCCTGGACATGCCGCCAGACCATCACAGGGTCCACACACACACACACACACACACACACACACACACACACACACATTGATACCTAGGAGCAATTTAGTAGAGCCGATTCACCTGACCTACATGTCTTTGGACTGTGGGAGGAAACCGGAGCACCCGGAGGAAACCCACATAGACACGGGGAGAACATGCAAACTCCACATAGAGGACAACCCGGGATGTCCCCCAAGGTTGGACTACCCTAGGGCTCGAACCCAGCACCCTCTTTCTGTGAGGCGACCGCGTTAACCACTGCACCACTGTGCCGCAAAGATAAACATACAAAGCACAATCATAAGAAATACGTATGCACTAACACACACACAAACGTTCACTCACAAACTGCAACATACACTTGTACATGCTCATACGTTCATACACACACACACAGACACTGCAAAGACACATTCTCATAAATAACACACACCTCAAAAGCACCATCTACATTGACGTGCACATATCGAATGGGCATCTACTGTAGTTGTATCAGAAAGTACTTCCTCTAGACGCTTGTTCAAAATAACTTTTTTCATCTTCAAGACTGGACCATTTAATTTTTTTTTGGATTTTTTTTTTTTGCCCCACAGAATGGTGGCACTTAAGCACATGTCATATCCCTCTTGTCCTGCCAGCAGAAGCTGGGTCGGCCCATGACCCTGTGACCCCTCACCGCTAAATTAACTCTGCCCCCAGTTGGGTGTTGTGCCAAATGTCAGGAACTGCCTCTAATCCTGTCTCACTGTCTGGATGGCCACTCAGCAGCAGACTGCCTTTCCTGTCCAGACCAATCTACCTACATACTGACCTCAGCTCAACTCTACAGGCTCACCCGCACCAAGACGGACCACCTACTTAACTCTACCTGAATGCTTGGTTGTTAAATTATTTTTTTTCTTCTTTCATTTCATCAATAAAACGATGCAGTAGAGAGTTTTACTTTTGAGTTGAAACTCTTGAGCCTTAAAGTGGTTGAAAAGTAGAATTGCAAAATCCTGCTGGAGGGTTAGAAATGTGCTGAGGGAAGGTGAAACAGGACACTGTCAAGACAGGTGTGTGTGTGTGTGTGTGCGTGTGTGCGTGTGTATATGGTGTGTGTCTCACCTCTTCCTTCCCTTAAGCCCTGGGGTCTTTTGCCGAGGTCTGGTCAAAGACAAGGAGAACCCCATGGCTATACCTGTCACAGATCACAACAGGTCGACCGCAACATTCACCGAAATTTTGGACCGTTGATGGCTGAAACTTGGTACATTTCATAGTTAGGTGTAGATAAGTTACCTGCAAAATGTCAGAGATACTGCCTGACATTAGTTCAAATTGTAATGAATCAATAAGCGTCAGGAGCAATGCCAAGGAATTTTCTTCATTTATTTCCTGATAAAATGCTACACAGATCGCGGTGTGCCTGGTGTACCTTTTGCCTTATCGATTGTGGCTGTACAGCGGATGATTTCTTCCTGACGAATCAATCCAAATCTGTTTCAGAGACCTATGTGACCTCTCCGTACCGCAGCCAGGGAGCGTTGGCATTGTCTGAAGGAGGAGCTAATTTGATTTGAGTCAAATGTGGGTCTCAATCACTGCCTATTAGCCTAGATTTAATTAACCCAAATCATGTTATTGTGTTTGATGACAAAGAGGTTTCTGTGCTGGAAGCTCATTGTCAGATCATTGTTCTGTTGTCTCATTCAACTCAAGTCAATGGTTGACAAAGAAAACCGGCTGCCAATGAGGACCACAGAGGGCAAAGAAGGTCTTACATTATCGTTAATTGGGGGCATTGTAGTGGATACTTGGACACAGGGACTCCAAATTTGGCCATTGGTCCAAATGTTATTCAGCAGAACATGGTGGTATGCTGAATCTAAAAGGTAATGTAAATATCAATATATCAAGCTTGTGGTAGCCAACAGGGTTAAAATTTTAAGGAAATTGGGTGTCCAGGTGGCATGGCGGTCTATTCCATTGCCTACCAACATGGGGATTGCCGGTTCGAATCCCTGTGTTACCTCCGGCTTAGTCGGGCATCCCTACAGACACAATTGGCTGTGTCTGCGAGTGGGAAGCCGGATGTGGGTATGCGTCCTGGTCGCTGCACTAGCGCCTTCTCTGGTCGGTTGGGGCACCTGTTCGGAGGGAGGGGGAACTGGGGGGAATAGCGTGATCCTCCCATGCGCTATGTCCCCCTGGCGAAACTCCTCACTGTCAGGTGAAAAGAAGCGACTGGCGACTCCACATGTATCAGAGGAGGTGTGGTAGTCTGCAGCCCTCCCTGGATCGGCAGAGGGTGTGGAGCAGCGACTGGGATGGCTCGGAAGAGTGGGGTAATTGGCTGGATACAATTGGGGAGAAAAGGGGGGGGTAAAAAAAAAAGAAAAAAGAATTACATCGATTAGATGGTATTTTGGGCGGCACGGTGGCGCAGTGATTAGCACGTTCACCTCACAGCAAGAAGGTCCTGTGTTCGAGCCCTGGGGTAGTTCAACCTTGGAAGTCATCCCAAGTCATCCTCTGTGTGGAGTTTGCATGTTCTCCCTGTGTCTGCATGGGTTTCTTCTGGGTGCTCCGCTTCCTCCCAAGTCCAAAGACATGTAGGTCAGGTGAATTGGCCGTACTAAATTGCCCCTAGGTGTGAATATGTGAGTGTGTGTGTGAGCCCTGTGATGGCCTGGTGGCCTGTCCACCAGAGTGTCTCCCTGCCTGCTGCCCAATGGCTGCTGGGATAGGCTCCAGCATCCCCGCGACCCTGAGAGCAGGGTAAGTGGTTTTGATAATAGATGGCTTGATGGATGATGGTATTTTGCTTGATCTTTCTCTCGCTGATGACAAAGCTGAAGGATAAGGCAATGCATACTTTGAGAAGTTTTATCCTGTCTTACTGTCTCATCACATGGTCTCCTGATATTTAAAATCACAGTTTTGCTGAGGTTCCAATTAATGGAAAACGCCAACACGTGAAGTGTGAAAAGTGCAAATCAATCACCTTCAAACTCAATGACGTAAATACCATTAAATTCTATAAGATCTTATTTTACCCCCAGTTTCTTCTCAGCTAGAGTGACATGATATTTTTTGCTCTGACACGCGCTGTAATTGACAAAGCCTGGCTGCACCCTGCCAAAGTGTATTGAGCCACTGTCTGGCTGAAGAATACAAATTCATCCACAATCTGAGGTGCTCAACAAAACTCCTGACAATTATCTGAAGCCCCGTAAATGATAACTCTGCGGCCACTCAAGCATAAAACAAGGAGATGAAGATGAGTCTCGCCCTCCCCCTTCATTTCATCCGGTTTAATTGACAAGCTCTCACGCAGAGTTAAATTTAGAAGATTACAAATATGAGCTGAATCTCGAGCACCCAATCCACCCTCTCTAATCACATGCAGGACTGGCTGCAAATTAATCTACATATTTTAACAAAGCGTCAGTAACAGGGAAGGTGTGTGCAAGACATTTAACGGATTATCATCTGCCGTCCCCCGAGTTCAGAAATTGAATAAATATTTTTCATATGAATGCACGGGGACCTTGGCTGATAGTGAGTGGGGAGCTTTTCTTTCTCCATGTGAGGTTTGGCTTTCTTCCTCCCTCCTTCTCTTTGGCTCATGGATGAGCTCGTGGACAGCAATGGTTTCAGAGGCTTTCACTTCACTTGTGGTCTATAGTCTTATTCTCAGAACGATTAACAGTCCAAGCACTTATTGAACAGGGAAGACGTAATTATCCAGGCCTCCTAATACCGACAGTTCCCCGGATTCTTACTTCCACAGTAATCTTCACCATAACGCTCTATGAGCAAAGGCTCATAAATGAAATTCCCAATGTACGGGCTCTTATCAAGAGTTAAAACCTGCTTTTGAGATGAGGTAATCTTTGGGTGCAGAGGAATGCATGTGTAAAACATCACTATGTAACTTGTAGTTTTTAAAAAGTTTAAAGGGAACTTAAAAGCTTATATGGGTTGACTCAGGCCCATGTTGAGCCTAACTTATCTACAGAAAGACCACAGACAGATCAGGCTGAGTCCATGGATCTTAATTTTCCCGAGAAACTTACAAAGCCGCTAGATTTCTGTAGAAGAACTACGGTGGAGCAATGGTTACAACAAATTTAAAGAGATAATGTGGTTTCTGGGGTTTTCATTATGTGTCCTACTTACATAGAGTCAGACAAACTTGTGGATACTTCATGTCTGTGCACTCAGTTTGAAGGTACATTGAATGGCAAGTTTAGCCTAGCTTGGCTCAATTGCTGCATGTCTACCGGGATCTTTTGCAACTCCAATCAAAAGAAGGGAAACAACCCTTCAAACTTCATCAAAGATGAATGACTGGCCTAACAAAACTAAAGGTTGCAATTTACGTATTCATAAGGTTTCCACTTTTACTATTAACTGAGAGATGAGAATATATCAAGCTTCCTAACACTCCCTCATTGTGGCCCGACTAATTTTCCGATAATGTGATTTGTAGGATTATCCATGTACTTGGGAAACTTTTGGTTGAGAAATATTGTTAACGCTAGGCTAACAAGTGAAACGTATGAACGCTCGGCTTCGGAGAAGGTGTGTTTCCCTTCTTTTGAGAGGAGCTGCTAATGATCCCAATGACATCCGCATATTGCTCTAAGCTAAGCTAAGCTCACAATTCAACATACGTACCTTTAAACTGCCCACACCACACAGATATAAAAAAAAGTATTCACGGGTTTGTCTGACTCTATGTAAGTAGGACATATAGTAAAAACCCTGGAAACCGAACTGTCCCTTAAACTCTTTTTTAGAATTTAATATGATTATGTGGTGTTGACTTACAATATATTAAATGGCTCCATCCATAAATACTTTTCCATGAATGATGGATGCATCTTCTACGTGGATAAACAATACACGATACACTGTCATCACTCGATTGGACTGACAGGCTGCAAAGTGCTCAACACGAATCCCTTACTGTGTACAGATACACAGCTATTTAATGATGGGCCCTATAAACTAACACTGAACCTGCCACTCACCTCTTTAAACACAGACTTTTTTTTTTAGGACACAGACAATGAAAATTACAAGCTTCCCCATTCACTGTAAACGTACTAGTGGTAGGTTTCCCTAAATGGCAGTACAAAGAGTCATAAATTGTTTTTCCCCCCTTTTCACAATGCCAGGAGGAATATAGCCCCCATTACACTCTCGAGGGTCATATTTAGTGTCTGAAGGTGGTGCTTACACAGACTTTACAACGTGTATCATCATGGCTCGCCATATACGGAAGTGGATAGGAAGAGAAAGCGAAAGAAAAAGGTCATTGGCTGTCAGTTTCAGAGAGAAGAGGGGACTAAAGATTGGTGCTCAATTAACCCCCTAGTGAACATTTCTTCTTTTACTCTTGCCATTTGTTTGTGAAATTGGCTTTTTGAACCAACAGTGCACCGCATGTTTGCTTCTGCCATTTTGCTATGGGTTTGAAATTTTCCATCAGAACACACAAGCATTGCAAGTATTACTCCTGAGCAAATACAAACATAAGTGTCTCTGGCATCCTACATCACTGATAGACACATCTTAGTCCCGTGATGGAACACTAATGAATCACCACCATGACAGTGATTTGTCATTTAGAAGTGATTCGTCTGGTGCTGTCCCATCTCCTGGCAGAGTAAGACATCTCATGTCAGTGGTGATTGACAGTTCTTGGTTGTGTCAGTTCGCTGCGGGGAAGCTGCAGGGTAAGATAAGGACATCTATCTGTGTAGTCCCTAATGGTGGGCTGGGGTCATGTGAAGGTTCCCTTTCTAACTGAGACGATATCTGCATCGAGTAGGCCTGGGTTCACTCGCTCCACAACACCTGCCCTCAGCTGACCTTTTAACTCTGCCTGACCTCCACTGTTAAACAACATGGCCTGTCTCACCAACTCTTGGTGGTCAGTTACCAATAAATATCGAAAAAATGGATCAGTCATCCAACAAGACGAGATCAAAATCTAGTGTATGGCTGAACCACGACTATCTTTATTAGATGGCTGTTTTTGCGCGATTCATTTTTTTCCCCTTTTCTCCCCAATTGTATCCGGCGAATTACCCCACACTTCTGAGTCATCCCAGTCACTGCTCCACCCTCTCTGCCGATCCGGTGAGGGCTGCAGACTACCACATGCCTCCTCTGATACATGCGGAGTGCCAGCCGCTTCTTTTCACCTGACGGTAAGAAGTTTTGCCAGGGGGACTGTGTGTGTGGGAAGATAATGCTATTCCCCCAGTTCCCCCTCCCCCCTGAACAGGTGCCCCGACCAACCAGTGGAGGCGCTAGTGCAATGACCAGGACACATGCCCACATCTGGCTTCCCACCCGCAGACACGGCCAATTTTGTCTGTAGGGATGCCGACCAAGCTGGAGGTAACACAGGGATTCAAATGGGCAATCCCCGTGGTGGTAGGCAACGGAATAGACCGCTATGCTACCCGGACGCCCTGCACAATTTATTTTGAAAGAGCAACAGCCAATAGGGAAACTCTAACTCGGCCATCTGACCAAAGATGAAACTCCATCACTCACTTAGTCACTCACTCACGGACAACCACATGTATTGGGCTGGCCCCGCTGTTGCGGTCCATCCAAAAAGATGTATTTTGGTGAATTTAATTTTAAAAAAAAGGGGTGATAACATTAGGGCTGTATCAGGGTATCAAACATTCTCTACAGGTGTTCCTGGCTTTGTAAAGAGGTAGTTATTTATTAAAAAATAAAAAATCCCCCCACTAAGCAGAAAAATTAAAAATTCTGGCGAACAAGTACATCCAAGTTCTGGAAAAAAACTACTTAGTAGGTCAAAAAACACTAACACATATTGGAATTGTTCATCTGGGTGTTACCTCCGCAGCTTTAATATTTTGTTTAATGCACTTAAAAGCTGATGACCTCCCAAACACTTTGCTACCGCTAAGCACTGATAGGTGGTAGAGTAAGACATATTTCAGCTCTCAGCACACAGGAACACACCAGACTGCACAATACTATAAGTGTGTTAGCAGATTTAAGTACCCTTTACTTTTATCTCTCCAAATCTCCTTATTTGGATTTATACAAAAGCTAATGGTGAATAAAACATCACAGGGGGTAGTGGCAGGGGAGGGGCAAGCCTTGCAACACTTAGCCTGAAAGCACATTGCAATTAAACCCCCCAACATATGTAGTCTGGTCCTCAGGTCTGTGTCAGGGTTTGTTTAGTGGTACATAATGGAGGAGCTCTTTTTTAATGTCATTAGCCCAGTGTTACCAGGTTGACTATTACAGTAAAGAGGTCCCGGTGCCCTGGTGGAGCACGTTATCCAGATGGACCCATCTGAGGTTAAATGGCTTAACCGAAGCAACAGGATATGGATGGCTTTAGTGAGAGACAAGACTAACACTTAAACGGGACCATATTTTAATTACAGTACAGGTCTCATTGTACAACTAGCCCTACAAGACGACTAACTCCATATCCTCACGTTAGCTTGTTCTAAGAAGAAATGAAAAAATGAGTGGTACCACTCTACAGTAAGACTACCCTTATAAAGGATTTATGAATGGTTTATAATTAGGTTATTAATATTTTAAACACTATAAATCATTAACAAACAATTATTAACAAGTTATAACAGTTTCCATACATCGATGCAGGGTCACTATTTGGCATGATCAAGTTATTGCTGCATTTTTTATTTATCTATTCTGTTAAATCTCAGAGCTTGCTAGTTACTAGCAGATCTTGCTAGTAGCTAGCTAAGTAGCCAAGTAACCAATGAAATCTGAGGCTTAACAGTACAGATAAACATGAGCTCACTATTTGGCAAGGAACAGGTCACGGTTGCCCTTTTTATCTAATGTGTTGTAACAGGTTAATGATTTATAGTGTTTAAAACCTAATTAATAAACTAATTATAAACCATTCATAAACCCTTTATAAGGGTATAATGGTAGTCTTATTGTAAAGTGGTACCAAATAAGTTTGTGCGTGTGTGTGTGTGTTTGCTTATTGTACTTGCTGTTCTGTGTCATACAAGTCTATATACAATGTTTTACAGCATTTAAAAATTCAAAATTTGCAAGTTAGAAATAGGTGTTTTGGACATACTTCTTGAAGTAGATCGATAGGTCATAAAATGGCATTACTGAGAAAGAAAACCAGACTTTTAAATCCATGAGTGACCTTGCCTGTGAAACAAGAGAAAGAAAAAGAAAAGGCATAGCATAAGGAAATGGCAGATGAGAGTGGAGCATCAGGATGTTTAAAGGAGAAAAGAGACCGAGAGAGCAATATGCGCTGTAAAGGGTGAGATGGAGAGGAAGCCTTCATTATTATCTCAATCGTCGAGCGGAATAATGGGACAGTAACGACGCCTGAGAGTGCCCGAGCCTGCCTGCCAGTCTGCCTGCCAGTCCGCCAGCCAGTGGGCTCTGACGTGGTTAAAAACAGATTGTCTAATCGACTACGCTCCAGCCTTTCCCCACCCCGGTGACCCAGAACAGCCTTCTTCCGCTCCCTGGGAGACCCCCCACAGAGCAAACACTGCAGGGACATTAAACACTCATACACATTTTTAATCATCATCCTAAATGGTTAGGACTGTTCCTTTCTCCTTCTGTGAGCGGTTTGAACCATTGAATAAACTCAAATGAACATCCGTCAATTTATTCATACTTAGCTTGTTGAATAATGCCCCAGTAGCAGTCCTACATGGCCACTGCTGATAACCTCTTGAAGGGCTGACATCATGTATTTAGGAAGTGAGGTCATTTTTTTTAGTTTTTAGAAAAAAAGAGATCCGAGATATGTGCCTTCAGATTTTGCTTTGAAGCCCCCCTTGTTCATTATTTTCCTGTTGTCCCCAGGTCCACTCACTCACACGTGGCTGTGTGGCATTGGTATGGGCTTCATGCCAGGTCCATTGTTACTTCAAATACACACAGGCCCCCTTTTCCCCGGGGAGAGATCAACTGAATTGCGGCTATATATGTTAACCACCTGTAACATGTGAACTAATTTTGCTCCCATGATTGTCTCCTGCCCCAGAGGAATAAGAGCAGCGCAGTGGCCCAGTGGTTGGCGCTGTCGCCTCACAGCAGGAAGGTCCTGGGTTCCAACCCCACGGGTTGTCCAACCTTGGGAGTCATCCCAGGTCATCCTCTGTGTGGAGTTTGCGTGTTCTCCCTATGTCTGTGGTGGGTTTTTTCCGGGTGCTCCGGTTTCCCCCACCATCAAAAAGACACATACGTGTTAAGGTTTATACTCCTGTCTGTGCCCCTGACCAAGGCATGGCAAGACGAAATGGAGTTGGTCCCCGGGTGCTGCACGGCGGCTGCCCACTGCTCCTAGCTACACAGCTAGGATGGGTTAAATGCAGAGCATAATTTCCCTGCAGGGATTAATAAAGTATATCAAAATAAATAAATAAATAAAATCAAAAACACGAGCCTCTGGTGAAACCAAGGTAAATTCTGCTCCTGTGAATTTACCTTGACCGCAACAACATTTTTAGCTAATTTGTACATAGAGGGTTTTAACGGCATATGTTGGTTGACCCTCTATGTGAAGGTCACCAGCCCAGTCTCACAGACAAGCCATTTATATACAGTGTATTTGCAGGTCCCAAAATAGATTGATTGCCAACATATTGATGACTGAAGACGTAATTGAGGACAACTGCACTGATCTACTTTGAACCCCGATTTACACTCAACGAGGATTATAAAGCTTAATGACCAACCTATCCTGACGTTGACCATCTCAAACCTAATAGCTAAACCATTTGTGGTAGCCTTTTAGCTGAATTTACTTAACCATCTGTAATCTAACACTACTAAAGCGGATGATCAGAGCAGATGTCCTGAACAACGTCCTTGTTCACTGGTACGTGGACGTGCATCGTATGCATGCGAGAACGTGATTTGACATGTTGACACATAGCCATGCCAGGCCAGACGTACTGCATGCAGGTGTACTCTCATCACCGAAGTGTCAGCCAAGGTGTTTTAGGTACTAGCAAATACATGTATAGAAAACGTTTTGTCTGTGAGACAGGGTTGTGACCAGAAGACCGCAAGATGATCCTCACAATATGGTAAATGAGGACAATGATTTGGGATTGTGAGGTATAGATAGATAGATAGATAGATAGATAGATAGATAGATAGATAGATAGATAGATAGATAGATAGATAGATAGATAGATAGATGGATGGGTGGGTGGGTGGGTGGGTGGGTGGGTGGGTGGGTGGGTGGGTAGGTAGGTAGATAGAGGTGGGTGGGTTTGTAGATAGATAGATAGATAGATAGATAGATAGATAGATAGATAGATAGATAGATAGATAGATAGATAGATAGACTATACATACCACAGGACAGAGGTACAAGCTTTAGGGCATATTTTCGTGAACAACAGAATAATTCATACGTTTATTCACACAGCTACCTGGTCCGCCCAGTTTCTCTGAATCATATTTGTGAGGGTGGGATGGAGGATTTGCTACTCTGCTCTTTCCAAGCAGCCCTGACTGGAGAGCCCACTAGCAGCTAAGTAAACTATACTACATTTTTGTCAGATGTGCCTCCAACTCCTTATTGCATTTAGGAAGTCGGAATGAGGTTAGTATGCTTATTTGCTCTTTTACCATGTGTGTGGTATGTGTGTGTGTGTGTGTGTGTGTGTGTGTGTGTGTGTGTGTGTGTGTGTGTGTGTGTGTGTGTGTGTGTGTGTGTGTGTGTGCGTGCGTGCGTGCGTGCGTGCGTGCGTGTGTGCGTGCGTGTGCATGTGTGTGTGCATTTTTGCAATTGGGAGGCGATTGCTAATTCCTATCCGTTCGTTTCCATCCCCCAGTTTTAATTCCATCATTAGAGAATTACAGGCCGTGTTGGCAGAGGCCCCATTACTATGTTGGAACGCTGGAATGAAACAGTGTTATTATATAAATACCGTTGCACTTTTGACTCCAGGAAGCTACTTCCTGAGGTGTAACCCTTAGTCACTCAGGGACCTGATTTACAGTAACTGGCCGAGGGGTGGACATGCATCTCTAACACTTCATTCAGCCCCCTCACCCCCCGCCCGTCTGCCCTCCACCACCACCCAAACCCCCCACCCTTTCACAGAAACGCAGATCCACATCTAATTTTAGGGGTGGAAATCTCACTCTTTGACATGTCCTGGGGTTGATTTTCACCTCGACCACTGGCACAGCTGTCCATCCATGAGATGCCCCAAGGCGAGATGTTCCGCTTTATTAAAAAGTGTGAATATATATATATATATAACAGTCAGAGAGACGGGGGATGGGGGGGATGCAAAAAGAAATAGAGACAGAAATGGATCAGAAACAGTGATATATGGTGGTAGAGATTGTTAACACACCTCTGTCCAATTTGTGCATGCAGACGTGCAGTAGTTGGGGCTGGGGGGGGTGTTTGTTTGAATTAAAAATGGCCACCATGCAAGTTTGGTAGCGTACGATTCCGCAGAAGAAGAGGCTCGTAAGTGGATCGATTCATCTGACAAGCCTCTCAGACAATTAGCGTTAAGAGACAATAACATTTTACATGACAAAGGGGGAGAAGGAGGGAGAGAGAAAACTCCCTGCCAATCAAACTTGCGTTTGTGTACACCGCAGTGGATAGAAAATTAAAAGAAGAAGAAGAAAAGAAAAACAAAACAGAAACTGACTTTTGGAATCAAAAGATTAAAACAAAAGCTCCTTGTTGTGTGACTGTAATAGCAACAACTCTCTGGCTGCTGGTTTATCACAACAAAAGCTGCAATTATATTTCTGGGTTCATGAGAGGAAACCTTAGAGAGATCTAATTTTCACCTTATTCTTTTGTTTTTTGATATACACCGCAATAACAGCCAATCTGAATGGTTCCCTCATCAGCCCAGTGCACAGCATGACACCCCCCCCCAACTAAATAATAAAAAATAAAAAAAATAGCAAGGCTTTGTTTTTTCCCAGCACCGAATCTCAAAAACACACCCGGGCAGCCCTCTCCTTCCTCCCCGTCTCACATTTGGTGAGAGAGCAACAGTGGTGTTTTAATTTAAACATGAAAATCCCAGTTCTCTGAGAGAGAATGGTGCTATTTCCCCCCTAGTGAGTCTTTGGAGAAATCCTCAGCTCCCTTGTGCCTCCGTAACTCCTAATTTATTTCGAGAGTGTGTGTGATTAGAAAAACCCTCCTAAATTACTGTATCACACAAAACGGTATAATTAAATTAATATTGGATGTAATAATTACTTTGTGGATTCTCATTTTTCATACACACAGCTGCTTTGTTCCCTGAACCATTAGCATTTGTCTGCCGCAATTAACAAAGGCTCTAATGAGATTTCCACATGCATGTGTGCACACGCACGTGTGTGTTTTTATGGGGACTCGCCTTGGTGCGTGCGTGCTCACATATATATGCAAGCGCTTGGATGGATAGGCGGTTGTGCGTGTGTTTGTGTGTGTGTGTGTGTGCTTATGCATGCCGATTTGATTGTGATTATATTGGTGTGGATCAGTACAGAGGCATTTATTCGTGCACTCAAGTGTGCTCTGCAGCTCTGCGTTTCATGACCTCCAGTCCCTGCGAAATAGAATGGTGACGCCATCCTGTACTAGTGGGCGTAAATCAAAATTTCCACCAATAAAACCCTCGACAAATTTTTGAACAACCTCTCTCGTCCACCTATCCCTTCCAACAAAGTTGGGTTTCTCTCCCAAACTGATCTCCTATTGGTTAAAACTTAAGAAGGACCCCCCCCCCTGCACTGTGTCCCTCCCCAACACTCTGTCCCAACAGGAAATACATAGAATCAAGGAAGTAAGAGGGGCCATTTCATACGGTCTTTAAAAAGGGTTTTGTCATCCGAGGTTTTATATGATGATCTTAAGACAGAGCGATCTATCTTCGGTGACTACGTGAACTTTAAGGAAAAGGTGGGAAAGTTCTCACTTTTTAATGACTAAAGGTTGAAGAATCTCTGTGGTGCCAAGAAAGGTACATTACTCTCAATCTCAACCGTAATGTATTTCACTACTCGTGAAAAATAGGTACATTTGTCTAATGCACGTCATGGAGCCGACTTAATTTTGAACGATGACGCTGTCCACCTATGCCATTTACATTCTCACACCTACCAAGGGCATGAGTCATTATCCGTCGGCTTTAATAATCCCACTTTTACATTCACGCTTTCGTGTACAATGTGTGAAACGCTGCTGATTTGGTCAGGGTTCTGCGATTCCAAAACAATCTCGCTTTCTCAACATGGCAAAGTAGGTGGCGGCGTGTTATTAGACGTTTCAGGTGGCCGATGACCGTCACAATAGCAGTGGCAAGTTTAGGGCCTCCTCGGTGCTTGCAGTGGTCCTGGAGGGGGGGGAGGGGCGCTGTCCATTTCCAATGACATGGGTGGGTATCGTTGTTGTTCCTGTATCTTCTGAAAGTCAGCTAAACGCCTTCCTCTTTTCCTTTGCACCCTTTAAAAAAAGACTCACTATTTCTCTCTCTCTCTCTCTCTCTCTCTCTCTCTCTCTCTCTCTGTCTCTCTCTCTCTCCCTCTCTCTGTCTCTCTCTCCCCCCCTTCTCGTCATCGCTCTCTCAATTCAATTCAATTCAATTCAATATGTGCTCTATTGGCATGACATACGTGTACATATTGCTAAAGCATGTAAAACAACAACAACACAATACAACAATGATTATAATAATAACGGCAACAACAACAATGATTATTATATCGAACAGCAACAGTAGCAATAGGTGCCGTCACCCACTGTCTCTCAGGTTGTGGCAGGAAAATATAAATCTTGCTGCAATGCTCGCCGCTGGCCGGCCCCCCTCCCAGGACCACCCGCAGCTTACCTGCGTCGTCCATTTCCTGCTACTCTGGAATCACATGTTCCAGCTCCTTGACAAAAGCCCGTCGCTGTTTTTCAAATTTGTCACATTTAAGGAGGAAGTGCCCCTCTGTCTCCACCTCATCTGTCATGCACCGACCACATGTTCGATGCTCTTTTGGCAACCACGTCTTTTTGTGTCTCCCCTTTTCAATGGCTAGGCTGTGGTCACTGAGCCTGTATTTGGTGAGGATCTGTCGCTGCTTCCTGTCTCTGACAGTTAAGAGGTATTCTTCCAAATCATAGTTTGTTTTTAGGGCCCGATAGACTTCTAGTTTGTTTTGATTTCAGCGTTCCAATGTTTCAAATAATTGTTCTTGCTTTGTTTTATAGCCTGATTTATCCTCATGTTTGTTTGGAGTGCAGTGCTGGACTGAGGTTGGTTGGTCGTAGTATTTGTTAAAGGGTTAGTGAGTCTCAGAGCCAGCTGCTTCAGGGGACTCTTTCGGGGTTCAGTTCTTGGGTTTTCAGAGCTTTAAAGTGCAATGTATTTGTTGGGCTTGTATTTAAGTGCATCCAGAAATTTAGAGATCTTTTTTGTACATTTATCAATAATGGAAACCGGCCTAATTCTGCCCTACATGCGTTGTTTGGTGTTTTCCTTTGTATTATCAGAATCATTCTACAGAATTCAGCATGTAAGGTTTCTGCTGGACGCTTGTCCCAACTAGTGTAGCTGGAAAGACTGAGTGGACCCCATACCTCACTTCCATTTAGCACAATGGGCAGAATTACACTATCAAACAGTTGGCACCAGATGGAGATTGGTATATCAATGTTAAAAAAAATATTTTTTAATTGCATAAAGAGCTCTGCCAGCTTTTTGTTTTAGGTTATTCACTGCCCTACTGAAACTCCCCGATGCTGTAATAATTAGACCAAGGTAAGTATACTGCATACTGCATCGTATGCTCTAAGGTGATGCTACCTAGAGTTAACTGGTATCTGTTTTCCTGACATCTGGGCTTCTTCTGGAAGATCATTACTTTTGTCTTTTTTGGATTTATTGCCAGGGCCCAGTGCTGGCAATAGTCCTCAAGCAGGTGTAGTAGTTGTTGCAGCCCATCTGCGGTTGGTGACAACCCAACTAGATCATCTGCATAAAGCAAAAATTTGACTTCCATGTCATACAGGGGGAGACCTGGGGCTGCAGACTGTTCCAGCAGACTGTTCAGACTGTTCTCTCTCTCTCTCTCTCTCTCTCTCTCTCTCTCTCTCTCTCTCTCTCTCTCTCTCTCTCTCTCTCTCTCTCTCTCTCTCTCTCTCTCTCTCTCTCTCTCTCTCTCTCTCACTCTCCCACTCTCTCGCTCTCTGCCCCTCTTTCTCACCGTCTCTCACTGTCTCTCTCTTTCTCACCATCTCTCTCGCACTCTCTCCTCCCTCTCTTTCTAGCCATCTCTCTCTCTTGCCCTCTCTCTCCCTTGCTTTCTCTCCCTCTCTCTCTCGCCATCTCTCTCTCTCGCCCTTTCTCTCACTCCCTCTTTCTCGCCATCGCTCTCTCTCTCTCTCTCTCTCTCTCTCTCTCTCTCTCTCTCTCTCTCTCTCTCTCTCTCTCTCTCTCTCTCTCTCTCTCTCTCTCTCACCCTCTTGCTCTCTCTCCCTCTTTCTCTCCCTCCCTCTTTCCCTCTCTCTCTCTCTTTCTCCCGCTCTCTCTCTCTACACCAGACACACTTCTGCAACACTACTGTCACTGCGGATGGAAATGTCCCCTTGTTATCTGCCTGTGTAATTGCTGTCTTGTTTGGTTAGAAGATTAGAGGGCTGAGACTCTTTGTGTGGTCTTGCAGATTGAACAAACAGGCAGCAGTAGGATTCCCTGTCCAAAACCCACAAGACAGATTCTCGTCTGTGTGACGATAGCGAGCCAGATGGACCGGCGCAGGTGATAATTGTGCTGGTTGGCGTGTTGATGGGCCATGTTGGGATTTGACGATCCTGCCGCGTTTGAAAGCCGCGCCGCTCCGTACCGTTACATTTCCAAAGTTGACAGCTGAAGTTGTTCTGCAGAGCGAAGATGAATACCACATTATCAGGACAACCCTGCTCTTGGACAAGGACATGCTGGCTCAACAGCATCTCAACACAAAGCAATACAAAATAATCTAAACTGAGAAGAAACTTCTCAACCTCAAAGGGCTTTTTAAAGACAGATTTTTTTTTTTTTTTTGCTAAATGATGGTGATTTTTTGTCCTTTTTAAAGTAACATGATCACACACAGGAGAATGGCTGTATGGTCAGAGTCTGTCAAAGCTATTAAGAGTCCTCTCAGACCGACTGTCTAACACTATTAACTGGCCTGATCTTTGTAGTGTACTGTATACGAATGCTGCACCTCTCCGAGCAGTGAAGTCTGATTTGGTCTTTTGTGTGGTGTTGCTAGTCAGAAGTGACAGCCTATATTTCAGCAGCCTGCACTTTTCCTCCCTGTCTCTGAGGGTGGTATCCCATCAGCAGCACAGCCTCCGCCTCAGCCCCGGTACAATACCGCATTCAGGTCTGCACTATTAAGGCGCATTTCCATCCCAAGCCCTCGAATCTCCTTTTTTTGTTGCCTCCGTAAACATCGCTTTTATTTTCTCTCGCTCTCCCTTCTCTCGCCTTTTTCTCTTGCTCGGAGCTGCCCCCCCGTGTCCACCCCCCCTCCCTGTGAAAAAGCGAAGGGAACGTCAGGCTCCTCTTGTCATGGTGGTTCCAATCAGCGGAGCAAAGCTCAGGGATCATGTTTGATATTGTCAGATGGCCTGGAAAATTAAAAACCCAATTAAAGCGGCGGTCTGGAGGTCAGCTCCTCTGCATATCAAAAGCCCTCCTCTGGCTATTCTGCACAAATTATATCCGTTAACAGCTCACTTTGCTTAGGCTGCAACAGCACAGCACTTAGGGAGTAATAAGGGCTTTTCCCTCTTCCCGCCCCATTTTAAATGTGAGGCTCCTCGCCTGCTCAGTCACAGGAGTTACCAATGGACGAATCGCAATCAATTGCAAAAAATTTTTTTTGCTCTCATTCTTCCTTCAAGTGAGACTTAAAGGTCAGATCTTAATGAACTGAGAAAAAGAGATAAAGACGGGCAGTGTAAAAAGTGTTTATTTTCAGTTATGTTATCACCTAATTCTTGGTCTCATTTGTCCACAGATGATGATGATGTGCTATTTTCCCTCTTGTGTACATCCTCCTGTGCCTTTCCACCGAGCAGGTCTCCCATCATTCTTTCTCTCTGTCTCTCACTGTCTCCCTCACTCTCTTTCCTTCCCTCGCTCTCCCTCTCTCTCGCTCGTACTTTTGTGCTCCCTGTTTTACCCACGATTCATTAATTCTTGTACAGTGGTAGGAAGGACAGAGAGAAATGGCCAACCGAGCTTAATGGTATTCGTCTCGGGCCAGGCCATTAATATTCAGCTTAATGTTTCTGATAACAGGGCTCGAGGCCACATGGAACTGCTGGCCCAGACAGCCTTATTAAGCAGCTGGAGTGGAATGATGCTTGCTCTCGTCGAGGATCAAATGGAAGAGTAAAAACACACACACACACACACAGACACACACACACACGTGTGCATGCACAAGCATGCACGCACATGCATGCATGCAAACACACACACACACACACACACACACTCAACTCAATTGTCTGAGACGTCAGACAGCATCGGGATTTTCCCGCTCTCACCATGCACCTCGCGTGGCTCTCTGTCTTCATCTGTGTGTGGGTGACAGGCTCACAGGTTTGCTAAGTTGCGGTTCCCCCTTGTAAATGCATGGTAGTGGCACGCATCAGGTCATTGTCAAAGGTTGGTCAGCTTATTAGGATATGTCCCCAAGAATGAACTTAACCTTCATCACCGTGACATGTCTTTTTTTTCCTGCTGATTTTCTTTCATTACCTCATCCTTTCTTTCTTTTTCTTTTTTCCCTTTTTATTTTTTTACAAGCAAGCCACAAGTCCTCCTTTTTGTGTCTTAGCTCCATCTCATTTACATTTAATGACATGATAATACACATTAGCAGACTATTTCAAATAATTACATCCTTTCAATCGCTTTTTACCCTCACCTCTCCCCTCCAAATGCTCTGCTACATCCTACATGCTAACCCCCCCCCCCAAACTTTCATATTTCTAATGGCAATAATAGAAAATGCTTTCCTCCAGAAACAATGTCTAATAATATGTCATAGGGAAATGGGGGGGGGGGGAAAGATTGAGCAATTTTCGAAACAGCACACGGCGGAGGGGTGAATAGGACATTAAGTTCTTTTCTCTGGTTGTGGTGGTGGGTAGTTTTTTTCCTGTCACGGTGATGGGGTCTTATGAGGCGGCGGGGGGGTGTGTGTGCTGGTGAGGCAGGCAGGTGTTAGGAGACGGCAAGGTGACAGCTCACCTGTCAGGTCAGCACTGCCTCATGCAGAATAACAGCTGCTGTAATTCTCCCTCAAATTCAGAGAATCCAATCAGAACACAGACGCAGCTAGCAGCGTATTTTCCTCTTCCACTTTTTGGGGAAAAAAACCCCATTTCACACGGATGCATTTTGTTTTTGTTCCGATTACATACGTGTTCCCATACGCGCTTGTTAGAGATGCCGAGAGGGAGTGACTAGAGGAAGAGAAAACTGACAAGGATGAACACTGAAAAAAAAAAAAGTGGATGTGTGTGTGTGTGTGTGTGTGTGTGTGTGTGTGTGTGTGTGTGTGTGTGTGTGTGTGTGTGTGCGCGCAGAAAGAGAGAAGGAGAGAAAGATAAGCTGACAGAGAGTGTCTGACAGGATGTTGATCGCCAGGTGAAAAATGAAGCTTGTTAATAGATTTTATGAATAAATAAAGAAACCTGGGAAACTGCTGCGCCTTGTAAAATCTCCAAGAAACTTTTCTGAACTCCTCTGCCATGGCATACTCTCATAGCAAAGATCAAAATCATGGTGGGGGGGGGGGATCCAAAACCCAAAACCCAGAGCCCTTCAAACATGGCAGACAGGTGCAGGTGCAGCTGTATGACTGAACACTGGATATGACATTTAAACAGAGGGACATGGAAAACCTGAAGTTGCCATAGTGTAATTCTACAGCCCACCAAGGTGGTGCAATATGTATGTTGTCCTCATTAGCATATGACAAACAGAATACATGTTACTGGGATAGTCAAGGATGTGGTATGTGTATGTGTGCATGCTTACATTGTCAAAGCACTTGTATGTGTGTCTGCTAACAATCATACGGAGGTCCATGCATGGCCGTGTGCATGTAGAGTTTATGTGTTTGTGGTTTGCATGCATGTGTGTGAATGTGTATGTAAGTGCGTCTGTGCGTGTGTGTGTGTGTGTGTGTGTGTGTGTGTGTGCACGTGCACGCGTGGACGTTCTCGACCTCATATTTGTCGGGCAGGGACTCTGGGAGATGGAACTCGTAAAATAAATCAGCGTTTTTATAGTGTCTGTATTGTTAATTTTCTTGCAGTAATATTGTGTGAAAGAATTAGCCATGTGGAAGAGCAAGCAGAGCTCCCTCGTGGTGCCTGTGTGAATCTATTCCTCACAGTTGCACTGCACTGGTCAAACAAATTAAATTACTTACAGCAGTATGTAAGTAATTTTATGTAAATTATAGTGTTAATGTTCTGCGTCGTGCAGCTGATGATGGTCTAGCGTGTTCCTCTGGCGGCTCTTGTCTCCGGGCCCAGCAGTCACTGGCTGGAAATGAACGTGTACGTTTGCCAAGACCAGTCTGCAGTCTGCACCCGTTTTTCTCTCTTCTACTGTCTGAGCATTCAGAAGGATTCACCAAGTCTAATTTGGTTGGCTTGAGGCTAGCACGGTTGTGGGGGTCCGTATGAGCAGCCAAGGGGATGCTGGGAGCTGCAAAGGTTCATCGCTGTCAGCACACATATACCTATGCTCAAAAATTGTTGTTGGGTTTTGCTCCTTGCCATGCTCCCCACCCCCCACTGCCCCACACATGCCACCTCATCTAAGCAAACGCATGCATGCCAAGACAACCCTGACATTTCAATTTTCTGGAAGGCCCACCAGGACACTTGCTTCAGGGCAAAATAAGCAGGACAGTGTCTTCTGGGTGCTGTTGGACAATAACTGATTTCTATGATTAAATGAACCTGCATTTTAATGTGTTTCCGTCTCTCGTTAGTGCTGTTGTTTTTATGTAATTAGTGTGGATTAAGAATTAAGACAACGCACGGTTGTCACAGGCCCATAAGCATATGTATATATCTGAGCTAGCCAGTCCTCACTCTCGCTCTCTCGCTCTCTCTCTGTCTCTCTCTCTCTCTTACCGCATGGCTCCCTCCTTGTATTTCCTTCCCTCTCAGCGGCACGATTTATAGCGTCGTGGAGGAGCAGCAGGATTTACACCTGATTTTTGTTTCAGTAATCTCCAAAATTAAGAAGTGTATCCTTGCATTTCATTAAATCCGGGCTAATGAGGTGACTGTCTCTTGCCAAAGAGGGGATGATAAAGTGCTCCCTGCAATGGAGCATAAATTAGTATAGTGAGGTTAAATGCTGGAACTGACTCATGTTTCACCAGAGGACCCTACCCACCAGTTAAATCAACTCGCATAAATACTGCCAGATCCGGTCAGGTTTCACCCTGCGAACACTTCTCGTATCGTCTTGTGAAAACTAAAGGATGTTGTGTTGAGAGGAGATAGGACAGACGTTTTAACAGTAAAGTATTACAAAAATAGTATATTTTCCTTTGCAAACAAACATTTCTTCTGACACATGATCAGATGGACTACAAATACATGTTATTAAGTCATTACATACCATATAAATTGGCAAAACATATCAGTAGATGGACGATACCATCAGAGGTGAAACCGAGGGGTCCGTCTGGGAAATGGCATGCCTTGGTAATGCTCTTCTAGCATGGGACGTAGTGATAGTGATGTCTCATTGCCCACCAATCAAATTTAACATGTTATAATACTGAAATTAGCTAATTTCTGGTGTAAATTACAGGTCCTAAAATTCATTTGTATTGGCTTGATTTGGCTCTGGATTATATTTCCATTGGCTAAAAATCTAGCCAGCAGCTGAATGACCAAATGAGAGAATATATGGGTGTCTGGGTGGTCTATTCCATTGCCTACCAACATGGGGCTTGCCGGTTCGAATCCCCGTGTTACCTCCGGCTTGGTCGGGCGTCCCTACAGACACAATTGGCCGTACCTGCGGGTGGGAAGCCGGATGTGGATATGTGTCCTGGTCGCTGCACTAGCGCCTCCTCTGGTCTGTCGGGGCTCCTGTTCCAGGGGGAGGGGGAACTGGGGGGAATAGTGTGATCCTCCCACACACTATGTCCCCCTGGCGAAACTCCTCACTGTCAGGTGAAAAGAAGTGGCTGACGACTCCACATGTACCGGAGGAGGCATGTGGTAGTCTGCACCCCTCCCTGGGGTGGAGCAGCAACCAGGACGGCTCAGAAGAGTGGGGTAATGGGCCGGATACAATCAAGGAGAAAAAGGGAAAGAAAAAAAAAAGAGAATATACCATGAGAAAAAATAGGAAGCGATTAAGGGGAACATTTTTTTACATATGCTTTGGCGTGGAGCGCAAAAACTTTTGCATCATTTTGTGAGGAGATTCCGTGATAACAGATATTTAAGAATTGTGCTTCAATGTCGATCTAAAAAAATCCACTTTCCACTCACGGTCTATTTGATACTTGTAAAATTAATAATGTGTTCCACTTTTTTATAAAATAACAAGATTGATCAAAATGAATCCATGTTGCATGGTGCATGAGTTCTCTTGTTTTCCCATGCCCTCATCCATCAAGTCGTTTTGCATGCTCATCCATGACTCGCCCATTAAGCTTATCATTGCAACAAAACTAAAAATACTGACATATTCTAATTCTACTTATTGAGAATTTACCCATGGCAGAAACAGATATCTTCTTTGTGATGGCTTCCGCTCCACAATTTCTGTTTCCTACCTGTAACACAGGTGGTATCTCAGACAGTTCAGAAGGCATCCTATAGGTAAATGTACCCAACAGCCTGACTGACTAAAACTAGCCAGAACTTCCTGGCAGTCTGTAAACGTTTCCCTGTCCTAATCCCACCTATCTCACAGCCAAGGTGGGTTCGCAGAAACCCTGCCAATTACATGATAGCACAATGTGAGTCACTGTTTCAGTGGACACTGCAGAGTAATGGGGTGGCTGTTGGAGAACAGGGGAAGAGGTCGTGATAATAGGGTTGATACATATTCCACCAAAAATGCCGCCATGTTAATGAGGTGCCTCCCAAGGCTCATGCATTTTGTAAGAGGCATTCCCGCTGTATTAGTGTAATTGCCAGTGATGAGAAAACTAACTGAATTTCCCATCGTGAGTTCATTTGAGCTGCACTGAAATTACCCCCCCCCCCCACTCACCAACACACACACACACACATGCTCACAAACACTCATGCACTAACACACAAACAAATTCACTGAGAAGCACAGAGGGAAGGAGATAAATCATCCCGGACTCCAGAGCGGAGTTCTGTTCACACATGATGTGATCATTGCCTCCAATTGGAAAATCATATTCATAAAGCTTTTCAAAATAACTGACAGCGTCTGTCCTACATTTCTGTCCATCCGTATGTCTCTTTCTCCCTATTCCCACATTTTTAAATGACGCCCCTGGCAGAAGGGGAGCGATTGGAGGGGATACAGGGACTTTGGGGATATTCCAGGTATTATAAGCTTTGGGCTTCCACATTGGTATAATGGACTTATTCTCAAGCCGTTCTTGTCCCTCTAATTAGTGGTCCCCCCTCGAGCCGTAACAAGGGCGCTGACGAGAGAGGCTTTTTCCCAATGATAATGTGAATGGATACCTGCAGGGGGAGATTTCTGCACTGTTCCTCATCCTGTCAGCCACTCGGGGTAGCACTGACGCTTAATGAACCTGAAAACAAGACCCACTGTGTGTGTGGCGAGGGGATGGAGCGCGTGTGGGCTGGCGTGTGTGCGTGCACACAGGCACCTGGATGCACGCATCCAGATGGATGCTGTTCTTCAAGACTCGCTGGGTTATTTTCATGCACGCGGTACGTCTGTGGTATGAGCAGGTTTTTGGTGCTGTGAGGGTGAATTCTCTTCTCTCTTAATTTTTTATTTTTTTATTTTTTTCTTTTTTTCTGTTATAGGTTGCATGGAGTGTCTATAACCAACCCCGTTGTGTGCAAAGGTGAAATTGTCCACGGAGGCCCAGTTTACTTTGTGTGAAAGCGCGAGAGTCCGAGGTGACCTGCACGCATCGCTCACGCCAAATAATCCACAGCTGCTTAACATGTAAACTGATATGTATGTCCTGCCTGTAACGTAGCTCGACTGATAAGTTGACACCGTGGAACGCATGTCTGTGCCACATGCCATGTCACAAATGTCACATATGATCGATTGAACATCCCGCCATCTGACTGAGAGGTCATTGGTCTCTGTATATAGCCGGGGGGGGGGGGCGAGGATGGGACAGAGTGCTGGGTCAGCAACCAACCACGTTTTAGCTGCACCTTCTTCCCTTCGCCCCTTGTTCCCTTCCCGAGGTGGGTTTGGATCTTATTTGCTGCTGGTTTAAACGTATGCCATGTCACCTGACGGGAAACGAAACACTCACACAATGCTACCGTTGCATACCCGTGATTAATCTCTCGCCACAACACTCTCGCACTATCCGGCCATCCCGACGAGGGATGCAACAACCTTTGTCAAGCCTGCTGACAATGAATGACATGTTTGTTTATCATGGCGGATAGGTGTCATGTTGGACATGCGCTCAGCCCTCACGGAGTGAGCGTTGGGATTTGTTTTATTCCTCTGGTGACGATGCGGTTGAACAAAGGGAGAAAGCAGTTTGGTAACGGAAGAAGAAGAGGAGGAAAAAAATGACTATAGCTGATTGAGTCAGAACCATGAGTCACAAAACTGAAATAGTGTGGTATCAACAGTGCATGTATGGGCACATTGAGGCGTATGTATGCATGGGCACATTGAGGGGGGTGTGTATGATCAAAAGGGTAAGAGAGACGAAAAGACAGACAGTAAGGCACATCTAACAGATGGATATGTAGAAAGAGAGAGAAACAGAAAGAATGGGATGGCAATGGAGGAAGGGAGGCACAGATGGGGCGGGGCCTCGGGCGATACAAGTCATTATGGTGTAAACTGCTCCAGTGGTGATGTTGAGGGGAGAGGCAGAGAGGTCACCAGTCACTAGTGTCAACCAATATATGCACGTGTAACACACACGCACACACATGCACACACGCACACAGAGGAAATCCAGCGAACATCTGGATGTGTGCCACCTGCCCAGAGGAAGTCATCTCGTTTACATGCAATACAGGGGGGGTTTGTCTTTTCCTGGATGTGCAACCTTCATGCTAGCTTGCACCGCTGGGAGAGGATGGAGGACGAAAGTGGAGAGTGAAGAGCGTGCAAACCAAATGACACACTTTACAGGGATTAAGTGTTAAAGCAAACACTGGGAAACGTGAGTTAGGACAGGAAATGGGGAGAAACACACACTGCCATTTCGTCTGCAGATCCCTATCATGTCCTCGCAGTTGCTTGTTTTACTCAGCGGTGAGGCTGCGGTCCAAGGCGCCTCGTGGATGATGCGGTCGGCTTATATCCATTGAAAACCGATTAGGAGGTATTCAATTGAGAGATCGTCGGAATTCCAGTTTAGAGTTACACAAAACATAACGGAGCAAAACATGTATTGTGTCAAAAAGAATACACAAAGATAATTGTTTTGTTTTAAAACTCGAACTAGTCGTTATACTCGGCAAACACAATTTCTCACATTTATTAACAATATTCCTTATTGGTTTGAGAGGGAGAGAGAGAGAGCGAGAGAGAGAGAGAGGGAGGGAGAGGGAGAGCGAGATGAGGCCTAAAACTCAGCACTAAGTATCGACCATCTGGCTCCAGACCAAGCTAGCGTGCCACAAAACAATTGCATTCATTAGGTTAATTTATCATGGTGGTAAGCTCAATTTACTTTTGCCTGTGCAAGCCTGGCTCATTAAGATTCAACCTGCCGTTTCCTTGGGCCGCCTTGTGATCATTCACACAGGGTTCACGCATTCGGGACCAGATAGGAAGCAGTCTTGGGTTATCTGCCAGACCTAAACTGTTTAAATAAAGGCAGCAAAGGAAGAGGCGGAGGGAGGGATTACGACGGCAAATGAGAGAATGAGAAAGGGATGGATGGAGGGTGGGGTGGGGTGGGGTGGGGTGGGGTGGGGTGGCTCGGGGAGGGGTGATCTTAAGAAGAATGCCGTTGAAGAGAAGTAAGGAGAAAGGAAGCCTTGCCTTGGCTCTCCGTTGACAGAATAGATGCTTCAGGGCTGCAGTGGGAGATGGATGGGGAGAGAGAGAGAGAGAGAGAGAGAGAGAGAGAGAGCGAGAGAGAGAGAGAGAGAGAGAGAGAGAGAGAGAGAGAGAGAGAGAGAGAGAGAGAGAGAGAGAGAGAGAGAGGGAAGGGAGGCACGTGACTAAATGTATTCTGATGACTGAACAGCAGATGTCTCGCACCAAGCTCCTTTGTTGCCTGAACAGCAGGACCCTGCACTTCTGTGGGCTCACTTCACACTGCATTCATTTGGCTGCCAGCTGCCAATTTAGAGAATGTGAGAGAGAAAGGGGGTGAGAGAGAGAGGGAGAAAGGGAGAGAGAGAGCGAGAGAGAGAGAGGGAGAAAGGTAGAGAGAGAGAGAGGGAAAGAGACAGAAAGAGAGAGAGAGTGAAGGGGGCTCACACCAGTCCGTCCCTCCCCTCCGTCGGCATGTCATACCATTCCCTCTCTCCTCCGTGGCCTTCACAATTAGTGATCTGCATAACCACCCACACCTCAACATGCTGCTCTTGCACAGCGGAGGGGGAGCCGCTTTTTGTCTTAAAGCTGTTTTACAATGGGCTGCTTTGGACTTGGCTGAAAACCAGGAGCCGTGGCACAGAAATGGCATGTTCCTGATGTATGACGAACACACCCAGAACCTTGTTTCCGTCAGTCTGTCGCTGATTTGGCAGGTCAGTAAAGAACTGCGGCGGTAGCCGAACACGGCCCCCTTGTTAAAACACCACCTAAACCCCGCGCGGAGGGGAACTTTCAGTATTGTGAACTCTCATTATCCGACCAGGTACCCGACTCAATGGAAACACGCTCTCATTAGGCCCGGAAAAGCCCACAGTTCATTAACGCCAGAGTGAAAACAAATTCACACCCCTCTGCGAAGTGATGCTGGCGGGGGAATGACGGCAGCCAGGCAGCGGCAGGGCCGGCCAAGACCCAGGTGATGACCACGACTTCACAGCTCCCCTCGTACCCGTGACCTCACCAAGGACTAAATCACATCTCACTTACGATACACATTCTCTACCTACTCAGTGATACGCGTATGAAAAGAAAGATGGGGAAAAGTGTTAGAAAGTTTGTTAATAGAATTAACTTTGAGCAGGATTCTCATGTAACGGTGGACTTCAGATAAACTAAACTTGTGTTACTTGGATTTGCTTGATTTGCCTGCTCTGACTTGGCAGCAGCACCGCAGCCTCCTGCTCTGCTCGTCTTTCACCTTGTTATTATCTTAATTATCAGGGCCATTCCATGATGTGGGCGGCGGCACTGGGGTCTTCATAGCAACAGCTAGCCCCATTATTATTATTATTTTTTTTAAGGATTTTTCCCCTTTTTCTCCCCTGTTGTACTTGGCCAGTTATCCCACTCTTCCGAGCCGTCCCGGTCGCTGCTCCACCTCCTCTGCCGATCCGGGGAGGGCTGCAGACTACCACATGCCTCCTCTGATACATGGAGTCGCCAGCCGCTTCTTTTCACCTGACAGTGAGGAGTTTCGCCAAGGAGATGTAGCGCTTGGGAGGATCACACTATTCCCGCCAGTTCCCCCCCACCCCCCCGAACAGGCACCCTGACTGACCAGAGGAGGCGCTAGTGCAGTGACCAGGACACATGCCGACATCCCGCTTCCCACCCGCAGACACGGGCCATTTGTGTCTGTAGGGATGCCCGACCAAGCCGGAGGTAACTCAGGGAATCAAACCAGCTATCCCCGTGTTGGTAGGGAACAGCATAGACCGCTACGCCACCCAGCTACGCCCAGCTAGCCCCATTATTGAGGCTTGTGCGCATGTCGCATCAAGATAGCTTTCCACAACGGGAGATAATACACGTATTGATCGACGACCAGCGGCGCTGCAAAATTGTTCTCACTTGTTAAAGAACAAAAGGCAGCAAGAGCAGAGCCCTCTCGCTGCCCTCCCCAGTGTCAGTTCGCAGGATGAGTGAAACAACGGGCATTATCCCCACTTCCCGAGTTAGGGGGTGATAAAAACTTTTTGATTAAGCGAAGGCTGTGTTCTATTTCATTCTGATTTGGGAAGCAGCGTGTGTGAGGGGGGGGGGGGAGCGAGAGCGAGAGAGGAGGATTAATCTTAAGGCCGTCGTTTTACTGCCTATCCCCACTCCCGTCTGAGAGCTGAAGTGGCGCCAGTGAATAATGGGGTGTCCATCAGCCGGGGGCTCAAACCCAGATTGGGATTTTCTCGGGGGATAATACAAAGCACGGCGACAATTGATGATTCATAATGTACAGTTTAGGCCCGGCAATAGCGCCAGCCATTGTTGGCGGCCTCGGCATTAGCGCTATCTCGCAACGCTGTGTTGCAGTCTGACAGCAATCTTCAGCGCGGTTCTCCTGCTGAGGATGAGCAAATTGTAAGTTTATAAATATGAATATTAAAGAGAGAGGCATCTTCTGTAATTCTGTAACTCACACACGTTGCAAATTGCACTTTTGAGCCGTCTCAGGCGATAGCCTTGTTCAAGTTGCACACCCACAGTGCGATCCTGGCGAATGCTTTGAAAAGGAGGATGGATCAGGCGATGTTGGGAATCCGGCGTGGAATAATGGTGTCTTGTTACGTCCGCTTACCAGGCTCCATCATTTTGTTCGCACCGCTTTTGCGCCGAATGAAGAACAATGCTGCTAACAAAGTTGTCTGGCGCTCCAGTCGTGTGAACAGCACCTGTCGTGTCAGGCGGAAGATGCTGAGGCGGTGCCGGGGATCCACGGAGGGGACGCTATCCATCAGTAGTTCCATTTGATATTTAATTTAGACTTTTATGAGCCTTAGAGGATGGGCCATGTCATTTCTTTCTCCCAGGCCCTTTCCGTGGGGATGGAGGATGAATTCCTCCCATTTGTGCTGCAGCCTAACCGAGGCTCTCGCTTAGATTTATAACTGCACTTGGTGGCAGTGGTTCTGCTGGAGGTGGATGCTGACCAGCCCACATACACAGCCCATGGGCCTCTGTACCGGTCCCGGCCGCTCCTACTGGGAAAACGGTTAACACCGGTTTGTTTTAATGTCTGGATTCAGAAGCTGCTTGTGTAAGGACTTGGGAATCGTCATGAGAGCAATTCCTGCTCATCTCATTAAAAAAAAAAATTAATTAATTTAAAAAAAGTCACGACTTCGCATCAAGCGTCAGCCATTAATGAAGGGATGTGTGTTGAGTTAGTATCTTCATGTTGGCAAGTAAAAAAAAACTGCCCTGTCATCCCGGGTTTCATCACAGAGGCGATATTGTCACTCCGACGCAGCGCGTGCAACAAAATCAATTAATTCCGCATTAATCAGCAGAGTTAGTGGTATTATGCATACATGTTTTTTATTTCCATGAGTTATGGATGAAATAAGATAGGCAATATTCCGGGAGGGTAATTCTCAAGGACCAGCAACCAGTTTTATAAACTAATCCTCCCCTAATGGTCCGTTTTAATGTAATTTATGGCTTCATTCATTACCCTTTTTGTATTAGTAATTATTTCTAAAATACCAAAGAGCCATCTTTTCTTTCCTGGTCTTTTTCAACCTGTGATTTATCACCCTGGCTCTGGCCTGACGCTGTCTTGCCGAGGTGTGACATTTCAAAATATTTATAGCTCTGGCACATTAAAGGCCTTCCTCTGAAGGTGACCGACCACTCTTCCACACCAGTGTAATTAATGGAATCCAGCTTGTTCGTCCCGCGTTATTTATCCACAGCATTTTGTGGAAACACTGTCGAAAACAGCAAGGCGTTGGCTGGGGGGGACTATGTCGACCCATAAACACGGACGTTTTACAGCCGCCGTCCCAGAATGCACTGCGCGCCCGCGGAAACGCGAAACTGCTCCATGTCAGAGCGCCGAATCTTTAATATTTTATTGATCAGATCTAAACCTTCTGTCCAAAGTGGCAATTAAAATTCAATTAAACTGACTGAAAGCATCATATAAAATTTCATCTCTTTATGAGCTCCGAGATAATGCTGGAGGACAAGGCTGGAGTGTAATCACACCCTTTTTAGATTATATTATCCTGTTCGTTCACAATAAAAGTGACACTTTCAGGTATACTTTCAATATTTCTTAACTGTAACCCTCTAATGAACACATTTTATGGCCATTAAATCAACTATTATTGGGCATTTTAATAAAGTGATATGGGCACTTTTTGTTTTACACACTGCATGAGAAAAGTGAAGGAATGTAAGGGCGCGTGCCTAATTCTTCACATCTTCCTATATAGTGATAATGATAAAAATGATATGGATGGAAAGTTGGCACATACACAAGGTTCTGACTTGATCGATTGTGTACATATGTCAACTATACAAAACAACAAATACCAGCATTAGTATAGAAGTAAATGGTAGTGGTGCATCAATAGGACTTATCATGAATTTATCAAAAAATAGAAATTCAAGGAAATTAAGTGATAGGTGGCCCTCTTTTGTATGGTATGCACCTGACACATGTTTGAGCCTGATAGAAAATCATCGATACCAGTAAAAGTGTAATGGTGGTCCAGTGGTTAGCACTGTTGCCTCACAGCAAGAAGGTCCTGGGTTCGAACCCCAGGCCGTCCCAGGTCTTTTCTGTCTGGAGTTTGCATGTTATCCCTGTGTCTGCGTGGGTTTCCCCCGGGTGCCCCGGTTTCCTCCCAACATCAAAAAGACATGCATGTTAGGGTTAATACTCCTGCCTGTGCCCCTGAGCAAGGCAATGGAAAGAAGAACTGGAGTTGGTCCCTGGGTGCTGCAGCTGCCCACTGCTCCTATACAACAAGATGGGTTAAATGCAGAGAGCACATTTCATTGTAAGAATACAATGACAAATAAAGTGGCTTCAAATAAAGTGGCTTTGGCTTCCAAACCTTCGCCATGTTTACCAACATAGCAAGCCCAGCATGTAAAGTTATTTCAGTATCTCCTGACTTTAATGTGAACTTGACCAGCTTGTGAGAGACCTCCACTTGCTTTTATTAAAATGCACATATGTAGTATTTTTCCCCCTTTTACTTCCTAATTGTATGTGGCCCATTACCTCACTCTTCTGAGTTGTTCCGATCCGGGGAGGGCTGCAGACTACCACATGCCTCCTCCGATACGTGGAGTTGCTAGTTACTTCTTTTCACCTGACAGTGAGGAGTTTCACCAGGGGGACATAGCACGTGGGAGGATCACGCTATTCCCCCCAGTCCCCCCTCCCTCCCCGAACAGGCGCCCTGACTGACCAGAGGAGGTGATAGTGCAGCGACCAGGACACATACCCATATCCGGCTTCCCACTCGCAGACACAGCCAATTGTGTCTGTAGGGATGTTCAACAAAGCTGGAGGTAACACGGGGATTCGAACTGCCGATCCCCGTGTTGGTAGGCAACGGAATAGACCGCTGCGCCACCCAGACACCCCGCACATATGTAGTATGTTGTCATTTGTACAGGACATGTTGTAAACTTGACCATTGTGCGACACAGCCGGCCATTAGGCGTATCATTCTGCTCCGTTGTGAACGCAGATAAATTCACAACGTGGAAGTGTGTATCTTTGTCATCAGTCTTATAATTTAACACTCATTTCTTCACGAATAGACGCAGAATAAGGAAGAAAGAAAAATATAACTCGTTGGCAAAAAACTCGGTGCATCTCAAAGCGCTTGCCAGTGCACTATTTGTCTAGGGGAAATAGGGGGTGTTGTGGCGTTTCACCGCGTCAGGACATAATTCTTATCAGCGTCATAGCCCTTCATTCAGCTCCCACAGGCTGAGCAGAGAGGTCGAAGGTCAATGCTAAGCCAAAGCAAGGCCATTGATCCCGCAGCATCCACTGCATTAAGCAGGCTATTTAGATGTACACAGAGAACTGTGGGAGACTGAGAGAGGTTGTTATTACTGAGTGCCTCTCTGTTTCCTCAAGACTGTTTGCTCTGTGTGATTATTCTCTCCTGCTCCCCGAGCATCCCCGGCCCCTGCCTCAGTGATAAAGATATTCATTTACCTGATATGAGAATCTTGTTCAACCCGATCCCAAATGACTCCAGATAGAAGAGGAAGGAAGAGGGGAGGTGGGAAAAAAAAGAGAAGAGAAAAGGAGGGAGGGAGGGGGGAGGTGATGGGAAGAGAGGGAGTACACGAGGGGAAGGGAGAGTGGCTGGGAGGAATGACATGAAATATTAATGTGGTCTGAGCCAATGTAAAACGCCAGAGTTATGTGTGATAACAAAACAAAGCTATGGATCAAATGTAAAGAGTAAAAGCTTTAATGATTTGTAGAGCGATGGGCACCGTCGTCGCTCCATCTTTAACACACATGATGTGGCACATGTGTGGCAAGTGTCTAGCAGTAGGCTGGAAGCTGTGTGTCCCAGCGTGTGTGTGTGTGTGTGTGTGTGTGTGTGTGTGTGTGTGTGTGTGTGTGTGTGTGTGTGTGTGTGTGTGTGTGTGTGTGTGTGTGTGTGTGTGTGTGTGTGTGTGCATGCGTGTGTGCATGCATGTGTGTGTGTGTGCATGTGTGTGTGTGGAAGGGGGACTACAGTCTAAGTAGTTGTCTTGTTTGGCAGGTGTGTGGATGTGTTTTTCATTTGTATGTGTCTTTGTGCAGGTGTGTGCAAACGTAAGCGCGCGTGTGTGTGCGTGCATGCGTGCATGCATGAGTATGTACACGTGCGTGTGTTTGTGCTTGTGCGTGTTTGTACATGTGCACACCGGGGAATTGGCTTCCCCTTGCGTGTTGTGGAGAAAATCCTCCGCTTTCTCCTAATGATGAGATTCATATCATTTTAACTCTGTCTGAATGAGGAGGCTTGGCATGCACCGTTGGCACTCATCTATCTGCTAACTCCTCCGTGGAGATGGAGGGATGACCGGACTGGAGACGGAGACGGACACAGACACAGACAGACAGACACAGAGAGACACAGAGAGACAGATGGCAAAAGAACAGAAAGACAACTGCAGAAAAGACAAAATATAGAAGATGCATCATCTTGCAAGCATCCTCGCGGTTAAAACGGGTGAAATGAGATACAGGGGGGTAGCGTAGTCCCTCCCCCTCATCACATTCCCAGCCCATCTCCTCTTCCTTAATTTTGTTTGAGTGTATGGCTCACTCATCTCAGGTTTTATTGACTCTATCTCGGGAGCACCGTCGCTCCCCATAACGCGGTCACCGTGCGCGGCACACGAGGCAGCCTCTTGATTCTGTACTCAGTAATTTAAAGCCTTTATGGAATTGCAATTTCAGGGCTCACTGCTTGTTTTTCTAAAATGTACTCAAGGAATTAGCTACTCCAGCCACAAATCAGCTGAATTTATGCACAGTTGTAATACACTTTATGGGCTCATGGTACATTGCTTCAAAAACAGCAGATGTGAAATTATGATAAATATAATGAGGTTTTTTTTTCCTCCTCCCGCTTCTACATTTCCTCTCTCCCTCGCTCTCTCCCTTTCTCTCTTCACATCCCTCTCTCTCTCAAGAGAGAGAGAGGGATGTGAAGCGTGTTTACTTACCCCATACAATACATTTAATGTCTTAGTCAGGGCCGCCAACAAAACCTGATTAATGTCCTCATCTCTTTTATTAAAGATAAGAGTGGCACTGCAGTCAGGAGATAGAGAGGGGGCCATAAATCTGAGGCAAAATGAGCAGTCAAATAATCACTCATCAAAAATGAAATCTACATACATTAACGCCAACAGACATTCTGCCGTGGGTATAAACACACGCGTCTACAGGCGATGAAGCCGCCTCCATTTATTCACACACTCATGGTTGGGGGGAGGGGGGTGGGCAGGAGAGAGGTTTGGAGGGGTAACCTCTCAGCTTGTGGTGATGTTGGTGGGGAGGCGGCGGGTGGAGTGGGGTGGGGTGGTGGTGGGGGGGTCTCATTTTGCCAAGTTACGGTCCAGCAGGCTAACCATGTGTCTACGGCAGCAGACGCACTATCATTAGGGCAACGGATGAGTCGGATGAGGGAGACAATTAAGCCTCAACCTGAATAAGACACAGCGTTGATCCTTCCCAGCCATGAATCAAGGCACACGCTAGACAGTGATGGGCGACCCCGTGCCTCTGCGACAAAATTATTTTCATCCTGGTGTTTTGGAGATGGGGATCCAGAGGTCCCTAATGCGCCTTGGCGGCGCCGCGTTGAAACCTCGTCATTTATTCTGCCTTCGTCGCTGACAGCCGTCAACCTGTCTCCTGCCACCAAAGCAACATTATCTTAGCTCCCAAGACGGCTTGTGGTGGGAAATAAGCTTATGAGTGGTGGTAAGGGACGGGCAGATGTGCAAGGTAGTGATAATGCTTCCGTTCTGTGGCACGGTCGCCATCAGTGTCAGTCTAGGTACAAACACGTGTGCTCACCACACACCTGCAGGAACTAGCAGATAACAAGAATATTACACATGGGCCTAAATGCATACACAAGCTAGCCTGTGCACAGATGTTCACACTCATTTGTGCTTAAATACAGAGACAGGTACGAACACACACACACACACAACTAATATAACCACATCTGGCTCTCCCACCTTACTTACACAGGAGCTGCTGTGTGACAAAACATCCATTGAAAATTAAAAACAATCACATATTGTACATTGATTGCTCTTTGATATGACGACAATTATATCTTAACAGTGGAAATGGTCATCAAAACAGGCGTATTTATCTTATTTTGAGTCCCCATTGCCACGCATAGCTCAGACAGGCTGAGCTCGGGCTCAAATTAATTTGCCATGCGTGATCGCTTGATACAAGTTGCATACAATCAATGGCAGTGTCTCAACCAATCCAATGCCACCCCCCCAACACACACACACACACACACACACACACACTCACACCTCACCCTGAAGCCTTACTGGCATGCTTTGCAAGATGTCAGTGATCTGAACACCATTATAACGGAGCACTTAAACCTTATACATTACATGTGGCCCATACAGGTCATCAAAGGCCACCGTCATACATGGTCTGAGCATGAGGCCGTTTTGTTTGTAATCAAGCATTTATGTTATGTTTTAACCACATAGCATAGTCCTATAAACTCTGAACTTGATCCTTCCTGGTTTAAACTTTCCTCCAGTCCTTTCCTGTGGAATATCCATGCCATCATCACTAGTCACAGTGCAACTCCAATAAGTGTGTCTACTCGTTCCACTCCCGCTTCTCTCCATTCTCCCTTTCTCTTCACATGGTTACCTGCTCACCTGTGTTACTGGATCATGAGGCTGGTCATTACCTCCGCCATTGAGCCCGGGCTTCTGCGGGCCCGTTAGGCAGGGAGACGTCCGGCTATGCGGCCCTTTGCTGATGATACAATATGTTCCCTGTTATTCTAGGATCATTGGCGCTAAAGCGCTGGCAATCAAATCTGTTTTGTTGAAGCTCATTGGCTCAGTGAAGTCTGGTCTCATCTGCAGGCTTGGAGGGTGGAAAGCAGTGTTCGGGTTAGTTGGGTCGCTAGGTGGAAATTTCTTGATAATGGTGCATGTTATATTAGCGCCTTTCAACCCAAGGATAAGTGTTTCAGATTCGCTGTAATGTAATTCACCGAATGGTAATAGTGTAGGAAGTTCTCCTGATGAGCGTGAGTATGGAGATGAACAGTCCCCTCAGTCTAGAGACTTTCCACCATACATTTCAACACACAATAGTTAACGCCCCAAATAGAGCCATAAATCTTCAAGACACTTTTATTACAAATGATATATGGCTTAAAGTAACTTTTTTAAACGCCGGGCCCGGTGCAGGGTGTAGGGAGGGATCTGAACCTGACCGTCAGCGCTATTGTCTTTCCTGTTTTAATGGTTCGAACATGGGCTATTTTCATGTCGCATTAATAAGGCATTCATTAGCGGCCTGTAGTTATGAGCGATCTCTCAA
Source organism: Lampris incognitus (assembly GCF_029633865.1). Lineage (NCBI taxonomy): Eukaryota > Metazoa > Chordata > Actinopteri > Lampriformes > Lampridae > Lampris > Lampris incognitus. The sequence continues at coordinate 27,379,398 of NC_079226.1, forward strand.
CATTAACAGGACTCCAATGACATTTACACCCGTGATGAAATGGATGTAATCGAACAGCTGAGGCAAGAGGTGTAGTCCAGTCGCGGGATCCGCCTCATATGAAACGGTATGTGCTGAAACTCTATACGCCAGCAACCCCTGGCCTCCTGTATCTTATATGTAGGCTACTCTAGCTACCATCACTACCTTTCCCTCACGTCCGTTGTTGTGAATATTGTCATATGGACACTTGGAGAGATGTAACACGAGGAGAGTGAATGAACATGAATCTTTTTTGGGTTTTTTGGGAATTTTTTTTCTTCCTTTTTCTCCTCAGTTGTATCCGGTCAATTATCCCACTCCTCCGAGTCATCCCGGTCACTGCTCCACCCCCTCTGCCGATCCGGGGAGGGGTGCAGACTACCACATGCCTCCTCCTATACATGTGGAGTCGCCAGCCGCTTCCTTTCACCCAGCCTGGTATCACGAGATTTTGTGTCATAGTCACAAAATGTAATCTAGGAAATCGTGCTGGGGGACATGATGTCATGGAAATGTTCTTGTCCGGCACCACGAAGTTGTATGGGCCGAGATTTTTCTTGTGCGAGTCACACTATCAAAATGCTGACTTTGGCTGGTCTGGCCTCCCGGGAGAATCCCAGTCACTTACAGATATTTGAAAACTACCCTAACCCTAACCGCCATAGTATGTGTGTTTTCAAATATATGTAAGTGACCGGCATTCTCCCGGGAGGCCAGACCAGCCAGAGCCCGCATCTTGATAATGTGACTCACGCAAGAGAAACTTGGCCCACACAACTTTGTGGTGCCGGACAAGAAAATGTCAGTGACATCTTGTCCCCCACCATGATTTCATAGATTACATTTCATGACTATGACATGAAATCTCGTGATACCTGGTTGTTTCACCTGACAATGAGGCATTTCACCAGGGGGACGTAGCACGAGGGAGGACCACACTATTCCTCCCAGTTCCCCCTCCCCCTTGAACAGGCAGCCCGACTGACCAGGGGAGGCGCTAATGCAGCGACCAGGACACATACCCACATCCGGCTTCCCACCCGCAGACACGGCCAATTGTGTCTGTAGGGACGCCTGACCAAGCCAGAGGTAACACGGGGATTCGATCTGGTGATCCCCATGTAAGTAGGCAATGGAATAGACCGCCACGCCACCTGGATGCCCCATGAACGTGAATCTTCATCATCATCAGTGTAGTGAAATCCTGTGCACGAGCCTCAGAAACATATCTCAGTTTCTCACTTTCCCTTTGGGACCTCGGTGTCCCAGAGAACAAGAGGTCCGCCTCTGAGGAGGTTGCGTCACGCTGCCGCCATAGCCCAGCAGAACTCCTGGAGGGAAGACACGATGTCAGGGCACATTAATCACTGGGCCCGCCATCAGAAACCGATCCCCTTCATAAGCAATCTCCCTCATTAGGGCCGTAGAGCTGATTGGCTGATTGGAGTGAGGTGAAGGCGACTACAGCGAGAGAGAGAGAGAGAGAGAGAGAGAGAGAGAGAGAGAGAGAGAGAGAGAAGAGTCTGAGGAAGGGAGGAAGGGAAAACAGGGCGAGAGCTGGAGACAGGGAGAGAGAGTGACTCTGACACGTTTAGTGATGTGAAAGCCGAGATGTTGATTAATGCGCATTGTTCCCGTCACATAAACTGAATAAATAAATATCAAAGGCATGCGGTGGGAGCGACTCATTTACAGACCAGGAAATGAAAGTTGCATTTAGTTGGGGGGGAGCGAGACAGATGTGGATGACAGTCTGTAGACACGATTGTAAACAAGAAACCGCCACAGCGAAGTCAAGACTACGCGTCCACCACACGCGCCGCAGAGCACCTGGTCTGGATATTTCAAGCTGTCCCTCAACCGAGTCTCCCTCTAGACTCGCGGGGCATAGACATAACATCCACATGCCTTGTTTGGCTCCCTCCGAAACGGGGACCCCACTTTTCCTGTCGAGCCTCTGAAGTCGGCCGTCGTGATAAGTGGCCTCCAGGAGAGCATGACATGACGCAAGCACTTCATCAAATGCCTCCGGATGCGAAGGGTTTCCAAGGCAGACGTGACCTCGGACTCCCAACTCTGATGTGTCGATTCAAAATACACAACAAATCACTTCCAAATGCATGATGCAATCGCTGTATTTGGGATAGATATTAATTTGCATGCAAATCCGGATACTAGCTTGCATTCTGGTTTGGGGCATAAATATGAGACGGTGTCCCAGTGGATCTTCATATATATATATATATATATATATATATATATATATATATATATATATATATATATTTTAGGAATATTTCTCTTCACGTGAATAGGCATTCTGCCTTGGAAACGACAAACAAAATCATCTTTAAATAGAGTAATATGTGTTGCTGGCCAACGCTGCCAGTCGCCATATGTTGTTTTCTTGTTGTTGGGATTTTATCCATTTTATTATAAAGGATTTGATGACTTTTAAAATGTATTACTTGTAAATAAGTATTTCAAATGCCCTGAACACGTTTGATAGCTCTCTGAGGCGTTATCTAAAATATATATATTTTGGTTCTTCGTTACACTTTCATATATGGCACCTCATTCGTTAGGTTATTCCAAAGACTTCCTGCAATGAATATATCCATTTCAGAATTGGTGAGCCCACCCCCACCGCATGCACACACACACACACACACACACACACACACACACACACACACACACACACACACACACACACACAAAACAGACTGGTTGTCTCACACTGCCGACACAGTACTGTGTTGGTTTGCTCCCTATCCATTACATTCCCTCAGTCAGGTCCCTACATGACCCCCCCCCCACCAGTCATTAGATCATCACTCTGTTGTGTGTGTGTGTGTGTGTGTGGGGGGGGGATCAGCAAATATCCAGCACCTCTGAACTATTCCCGTGGAGTGGATCCAGCAACCACATTACCTAACAAATGGTGACAAACATAAGTCAGCGCTCTCATCAGCCACATTACCCGGTAACAGAGACAGAGACAAGGGCGTGCAGTGCATGGCAGAAAGTGTGTGTGTGTGTGTGTGTGTGTGTGTGTGTGTGTGTGTGTGTGTGTGTGTGTGTGTGTGTGTGTGTGTGTGTGTGTGTATGATGTGTGAGTGTGCATGTGCATGTGCATGTGCATGTGCATGTGTGCACATGCAGATACCCCATGTTGTGTATGTGTGTGTATCAGTGCATGCACATACAGAAGCAATAATCAGGCGTTATTTGTTTTTCTGAGACGAACAATGGCTGCCAATATTTCTTTGTCATTTTCTTCCAGAGAAAACACACCCCGTGCAGGAACTCTTCAGTCTGCTTCTCTCAGCTTAGTTCTTCTTCTTTTTTTTTCTTCTTCCCTGCTTTTGCAGATTTCTCCACATGCCCGGGCAGCCCGGGAGAAGTCGTTTTACAGTTCAATCAGGAATTCTAATAAACTGACCTGTGCTTTAATGACTAATTCATTGTCTCCTTTATTACCTTCATGGGTATAAAGCGGATTAATGACTTGAGCAAGGTTAAAAACAGTGCGGCTGTGCTTTTCCTTCATCCGTTATCAATCTTCCTTTAGATTCTTAAGAGAGCGACGGAAATTGAGAGAAAATTAGTAATCCTTTTGATGGATGACAGCGTCGGTATGAATGTGTATCCTTAAGACATAAGCGTGGCTGTTGCATTAAACGGATATAGCCTGATAAGTAGCGTCGCGTGAGGGGCTTGCCTCTCGAGTGGCAAGCTAGGTGTAAGGAGGAGACTATAATGCGTCTTGACAGTGGCATTATCATTATGTGACAACAAAGCAAACACAGCCAATAGGTAAAAATAGATATTGGTGATAAGCAACTCGAGTGAGAGAGAGGGGGGGGGGGGAGTCATATTTTTGATTATCCTCTCAACAGTAGGCCCATAAATACCTGTTATCCAAATGGCCCGGGGACATAATCTCCTATATTGCACACAACAATTCTTCCCACTCAGGGCAAAGGTGAAAAAAACAAACCCCCCCCCTCCAAATAAAAAAACAGCAAAAAAATTGAGAGCTGCTTGAGGGATGGAAGTTAAGGATTTTCACGTGAGTTGTTCAACTTGTTTGACAGTTTCTTCACTTTCCTTGCACCGCACTTCTTATTGTTGGGAAATCCCACGGAGGGCAGAGAAAGAGAGAGAGCGGGGGGGGGGAGGACGCAAAAGGGGAGGGGGGCACCGGTGAGAGAAGGGGGGGGAGAGCGGGTATAAGGCTGCACGTCTCTTTGTTTACAATTCTCTATTCCCGTCACACGTACGCATGTCTGGGGCTGCATCTCTGGGCTCTTCCCGTTCTTGGCCCAGTCATTTCTGACAATGTTAATGATTTAGTAGAGAGCCCCGCGCAACGGATGATTTGTGACATGTAGGACGAATGGAAACGGGGGAGGACTCGGCACGTTTCTGCGGGGAGTGTTTGGGATCCGGGGATGCCTTGAAGATAGTGATTCATTATATTTAAGACAAGTGTGACATCCTACTTCAAGAGGCAGCACCCATATGTATGGAGGGAGGGGAGGGGAGGGGAGGAGGGAGGTGGGGGGTGTGTGTGGCCAAAGTGGGGAGGGGGTAGGTAAGTACAAAGGAATGCTTCAGTGTTTTTTGAGATGACATAGGGATAGGAGGCAGGCAGGCTGGAAAATAATGGGTAATGGAAGAATTTAGCCCGGGGCTATACGCCTGCTTTGCCTACTTCTGTATAACTAGTATATTTATAATTCAAATACATACCTTTAATAATTAACAACCAGCCACTATTAAAGGGGAATGGAGGATATCATCTCTGCGGATTGAGTCAGGTGAAGAATAGCCGGGAATCTCTGGGTTTGACAACAGCACATACGGCGAAGCACAAAAGAGCAAAAAACAAAAAAAACAAAAAAAAGTTGGCTCCTATTTTTCGGCCGATTTCTCATCCTGCGCGCGTACAATAAATAACAGGAGTCTGGGATTTCTTCTCTGAGAAGCTGTAGTGTGCTTTCTGACTCTGTGCTGTGAATGCCCCACGTTATATTGATGGCACCGGAGCTGTAGCAATAGTCTCATATTTCAGTTCATTTCACTAGCGCGCTAGCTTAAAGACGTTAAGTCATTAGCTTACATGTGCAATAGATTTATTATTTCCCCGTGTCATTTCATGAATCATGGAGGGGCTGAGGGCGACTCCCTGGAAACTTGGTACATAGAAACACACAACCGCACAGCGTTTTCCCCCTGCACCCCTCTATCTCCGAGCTTTCTCCCCTCAACTCTCTCATTCAGTGTTGATGATGAGGGCACCGGGCTAATTCCCCCGGCCACCTCTGCTCACTACAAACCCTTGCTAGTATGATCCTGCACATCACCTCTAGCCTTACAACTCAAAGCAAGGGGTCTGCTAAGATATAAACAACAATGCAACACATATTTTGCTGTGACACGGGGTGATATTCCTATGGCTGATGTGAGTAAAACGCGTCGCCCGTGCTGCTTCGGGGTTATGTAATGGTGGGTACCTTTTTAAAGGCTTGCAGCAACTTGGACATGAGAGGCGGTGTCATCACACGCGTTGAAATGCGGTGTATTTATGCAGCGACTTACTTGGCACGGCTTTTTAAAATAAAATATCCCAAGGACAGTGAGCTGTGTAGTCTGTACACAAGTGGTGTGAAACCCCCCCCCCCAAAAACCCCTCATAGACTATTTGTGTCAACCGATGTTATGCAAACACCGGAGTGCAACAAGAACTGGCGCATTTGCATATCCTGTATCTAAATTGTGTTTGGTCGTTGCGAGGGCCTCGTTTTCCAACGCGACTCTTTGATGCGGCTTATAAATATTGACGACCCACCACAGAAATCGACCGCCTTAACTAAAGCGTGAGCTCCATTCGCGCGTCCCCCTTTAAAAGTGGTGCATTAGATTGTCCCATTTATATTTTCCAGGGTTAATTAGCGAGTGAGAGATTGGACAATTAGCTCATCCGCGGTAATTGATTATAATATAACAACTTTGTGATGATAGGATGAGCATAGACTCCTTATCCCGTATTCCTCTGAGGGATTCAATAATATATACAATGCTTCTGCGTGTAATGAGGGCTTTAAAGACCACATCAGCTGGGGAAATGGTTAATTCAATTTCAGTCGGAGGACGCTGACTTTTGAGTGTAAGGGATCTTACAGAATAGCGCGAGTGTCTTCTTTGATTTTGACTCGTGTCAGCACGAGTGACACGGGCCATCAATGGCACGTTAAGGATGTGCGCTGGCATCGGAAACGAGCCTGATAGTATCTGGGTCATTTGTTTTTTTTCTGCGCGCAATTCAAAAAGGTCCTTATTTCACGTCTACTTCGTTCAGCATAGCAAACAATTTAAGATGGGCAAAATTAGCACAAGGAAAACGCTGAGGGTCAGTGAACGGCGTTTTCCTGCAGAGGCGGCCTCTTAAGTAAACATGGTGCTTACCTGAACGGGCCACACTGTTGGCTATGACATTTCCATCAGCTAGTCGCTGCTTATGGATGCTCCTGACGTCACAGCTGTGCACCGTGTGTGTGTGTGTGTGTGTGTGTGTGTGTGTGTGTGTGTGTGTGTGTGTGTGTGTGTGTGTGTGTGTGTGTGCTTCTGCCACTTGTCAAATGTGTGGCGTTGGAGGTTTGAGGTGTGGACGTGTAAGCACCACTCACCGGTGGTCCCACTCCACCTTCAACACAGTGTGACAGTCTGGCACCAGTCTCTCCACAGGCCCCGGGGCACCAGGTAGGAAAAACTTAGAGGAGAAGAAAGCAAGGTTTCATCCTTATCCCAGTCCGGCGTACATCTCCTAGACTTTAGTGGGTTCAATGATTTATCTCGTACTTTTCAACGTTGCTGGCCTCACTCCAGTCAAAATGTAAGGTGGGTAAATGAGCTTCCCTCCAGTGTTTTTTTAATATATTTAATTTGTCTGCAAACACTTGGTCCATTAAATACACAGTGTGCAACGTCCAAAGATAAACTTCATGGTTTTGCAGATGAGACGGCAAACCATGGCACATTTTCTACCCGTCTCTTGTTCGTCTAGAATTACACTTTCATCCCCAGGTAATTAGCTTTAAACTGATATATGTGTGTTCTTCTTCTCCACTGCACACCGGTGGGTGGGGTGGGGGGATAGTAAATCCAGTTCAGATGATCCCAATAATAATAATAGAAACTGTATGATGTCCATCAGATGATAGAAGGACGGACGATCATGAGCGGGATACTTTTCCTCCGCGGAAGGGCTGTAGGAGTGCACACTGACACGGCTCACCTGGAAAGTTACCACGGCCCGTCAGCAGGAAGTGCTTAAACACACCAACATGCTTTACCCTCACACACACACTTTTGAGCTAAATGACACAAAACACATTAAGCTTTGCAATGTGCATGTTCACCATGCATGCCGATGCTAATGCGAGTATAGCGGAGAGCATACTAGATCGATTTGTACTAAAATACAACTTTTTGTAAATGTTTGATTAGCTCTGCACAATTTTGCTTTATGCACTGACTTACAGGTTTTCCATCTTTGCCCCAAAAAGAAAAAAGAAATCACTTTGCATGCATGCCCAACAAGGTGTTGTTATTAGTGAAGGGCTTTGCACCATCCATTTTAAGTTCCCGAGGCTCATGGTGACGAGATTTGTACAAAATGGCCTTTTTTCGCTCAGCAAATAAAATATAAGACTCATATGTTAAACAGTGAAGTATTACACTTCTTTTCTGTGCTTAATAATTAATAGGCCATCCCATCACCCTATGAATATTTACATGGAAAGTGTCCCTGGGAGCCCTCCATACGCCAGAGGGAGGGAAGTCGGTGTGTTTATAGTATTAAACACTCAAACATCCTCACCCACCCTATTTTGCCTCCAACCATATAAAAACACCCACTAAAGCATTGCAAGTGTTGTATTTGTTGTCGCACACTGCAACCTATTCAGCTCCCATTTAGATGTGGCAAGTCAAATTACAGGTGGCTCTCTGTGCTCAACCCAAATCCCTCAGCTCGGCTTGTCTAGTTTGAACAGAGGCCTCTTTTGGTATCGTTTCCGCCGCAATGACATTGTTCATTGGAATCACCTTCCACTTACCACGTCAGGGTGTCAGAGGCCTCGTCGTCTTCCCTGCTTGGGAACCGGGACAGAGTTGTGTGGTTTGCACACATGATGTTGTCGCGATGCAGAGTCGTCGGTGTGTCTTTGGTCTCCGGGGCACCGGAGTGCAGGGTTTACACATTCCTTATGGGGAATCCGAGACTCTTCTCAGGCGCACATTAAAGCACAAACTTTCCGCCTAAGATGCCTGGAGTCTGTCTGTCAGGCAGCTTCTGCAAAGCAACTGGACCAAGGAGCTTGGTCCAGTTGTGCTCCATAGAGAAATCACACCCTACCCAATTCTCTCTCTCTCTCTGAATGCCATATTGTTTTGTATTGTATCATGTTTTTATATTAGCAAAGCAGCTTTTCCTCACTTCTCTGCCATCTCAGAAGATACAGCATGTATGATGTGTGTTATGTTGAGAGACAGGGACCAGACCAGTGGGAGACTTCTTCAGCATAGCAACACCCGGCGGGAAGTCCACGTTCCTGCTAACGAATTTACAACCTTTGACCTTTGATGTAGACTCAGCAGGAAGCAAATCGCAAAGGTCCACCGAAATATAGGGAATATCCCTTGTTACTGTTAGGATGCGGCCACCTTAAAGGACACACCACAAGCTAAAAAAATAATGGGATAAGTAGGGCATATAATCCAGATGAATGTGCCGTTACCAGTGAACCTGGCCATGTTTTGCTGGGTTGCTCCCATTGGTGATATTTATCTATGAAGGCTTGAATGTTGTCGTTGCCTCTCTGCAGGTCCCCGAGCTCTTTAGATCTCGTCTCTGTCTCCTATGTGGATAAGTGGCTGGCTGCAAAGGCAACGCCGGTCTTTGATATTTCACTTCTAATTTGAATCAGCGGCCGCTTTATTTGACAATGCCAGGTAAATTACCTGGGTAGCTCGCTTGATCATCTGAACTCCAGCAGAACCAGAGTTTGTGTGTGTTTATATATGTATGCATGTGTGTGCGTGCGCGCGCGCGCGTGGAAAGGAGGGGTGGGGTGGGGGGGCACACAAACAGGAAAAAAGCAGTGGGGAAAAAAACAAAAACACACACTAACAACCCCAAATAAAACATCTACATTTGTTTACCTGTGTTGTTTTTCAGAACTGTTTCAAACAAAAGGAGTCATGAGCGAAACACGTGGAGTCGTGCGTGGTTTTATTACTGAAGTTTATTCGTCTTTATACTACCATGCAGGGGATACGCATGTGGTCATATGTAGGAATCGAGTTTAATTCAAGCAACTAAGCAATCCAAACATGATCCTGTTAAACAATATAGTTGATATATATATATATATATATATGTATATTTTTGCACCTTTCGTTTGATCATTTTGATCAGCCTCGTCAACGTGGTGTGCGTGAAATCAACACGCAGACTTTTACTAAGCCTCAGCGGAGTATTTCCGTTTCGCCTTGGCCACTCCTGAGAAACCCTGAAAACACGAGTAAAACAAACGAGAGAACACACCAGAAGACAGTCCAACAATTCTTTAATAGCAACCAAAGAAGTGAAACATTGTTTATTGGTTCTGCAATAAACTCTCCAAATAAAATGCAAAGCGATTTATATATACGTATGACCAAACGACACGGCACATCAAACAAGTTTGATGTCTTAAAAAAAGCACGCGAAAAATACCTTTTACACAGAAATTAAACCATTGGAGAAAACAAAACAAAACAAAACAACAACAGCGTTGATTTCCTCATCTTCCGAAAGACAAAAAGCAGTTTCTCGACTTGTCCTGAATGAAGTGAAGCTTATTTTGCGAGCGGAGGGATATGGAGCCGCGTCTGTCAGTGATGTTTATTGAATCAGAGCGCCGTGTTTACTCTGCACTGTGACTGGAATATCAAAAGCCCACAGCGCGCGTGCAGACGCAGCTGCGTCCCCCGCTGACTGACTCGGGCCTGCGCGCAGGAAGCAGGCAGACGCAGCTCGGGCCGGGCCCTCAACCCGCCCCGCGCTGCTCCCGCCCCGGCAGGAATCCTGTCCTGTCCTCAGCACCATTACAATAACTTTGGCGCCAAAAATACTACCTCCAAAATAAAAGAAAAACGAATCGTAATGACAGCATGATAATAAGCAGATCGATATTTTTCTATCGTCCTTCTGGGGACATTTTGTTGCCACAGTCTGCATTAAAATACAAATTCACCTCAGTACATATTTGCATACTCGCACGTGAGTACACAGTCACAACAAACATACGTACAAAATATGTTTTAAGACTCAAGCCCCGCTGCATGTCGGGTAAAACATTAATAGATAAATAAATGAATAAAGTAGTAATCGCTTTATTGGTTGCATATGGCTGCACAACAACTAAGCAATGTAAAGTGCCAAGGTGACTTTAATGGAGATGATGGATGGATCGATAAAACGAAAACAGCGTTTTAAATAATCGAAGTCACAAATGTGACTCGCTTCGGATCGACTAGGCTGTGGAGTCGACTCCTGGCGTTTTATTTTTTACACGTCGATTGTTTTTTTTTTTTTTAATAAATAATAACAACTTCGATTTGAGTGTGATTACTGCATCACTAACATCCGGGGCTTGAGTTGAAAAAAAAGTTTAATCTGTTTAATATTCTAAACATATAAACGAGGTTTAGGTTTATAATATATTGCACCTTATTTTAAATCTTCTTAAGTTGAGCAGTAAGAAAAAAAATGAAAAGAAAAGAAAACATGGGGGGGGGGGTCCGTGCTAAAAGGGCGCTCAGAAGGAACCTTCTGCATGTCTCCATGCGGGTCTCTATAAGCAAGGCTGCTCGATTAATTCTGCGGTTATTCTTTCCTCTCCCACTTCCCATCTGAAAAGACTCGTCTTTTGGTACATTTCCCTTCGTCTCTGGACAAACAGCTCAAGGATGGGGGGGGGAGGGGAATTTATGTTCATTTTAAAAGTGAGAGGGCGAATGAAGACCCTTAATAGTGAAGGCTTAAATCGGCCAGCGCCTAAAGCCATGTCCCCCCTTCTGGTTAGCGGAGGAGAGACTGTATTGGACACGTTTCTGTTTCCAAATCCGCGTAACAGGCAACGATGCATGTATTTCCTATAATGTAGGCTAGATAAGGGCGAGCGAGAGAGAGAGAGAGAGAGAGAGAGCGAGGGAGAGGGAGAGAGAGAGAGAGAGAGAGAGAGAGAGAGAGAGAGAGAGAGAGAGAGAGAGAGAGAGAGAGAGAGAGAGAGAGAGAGGGGGGTGTGATATGTAATAAAAAGGTGGGTCCGGGCTGCCTCTTTAGCCCCTTAAGCCTGATAAATGATGAGCGACAGAGGCTCTGCAAGAGGGTCACCGCTATTAACTTCTCCGTTTCCGGGCTCCACTTAAACTTCTCTCAATTACATCTCCTAATGGGGCTCGATACGGGCCTCGTACGGGCCTCGACTCATTCAATCCGATATAAAAAATATATATATAAAAGAAATATATTATAACTCAGCCTGTGCAGAGCCTGATAAAAAAACGCCACCAGCCGCACACTTTCCTTTGTCCATGTAAAGCCACGTGTTAGAGCTGGAAACACAGGGATTAGGCCATAGTCTGCAGATTACTAACAACATGCACTCCAGGTATTCTGGGACAAACGTGCAATGCAAGCTCATTAAACCAGCATTTGGTTAACGACGGTCATCCTCAACGAGCGACCTGTTAATCTCGTCAATGACCTGCTGAAACTGTGTGACAATCAAAGACAGGTGTTTATATACCAAGTCACGACACGGTTCACTTTGCTTCGCTTTGTTTTGCCCAGGGTGCAATAGGAATGAATCTTTGCAGACAACGTGTCATTTGATATTTTTGTTATTTTGAGTTGTTTTTTTTGTTTTTGTTTTTTTGTGAAAATACTGCAACGACACCACTAATATTGGAGTCAACACTGTAACCAGCAACAGTCGCGTATTATAAAAGGATGCTGGGGTCTGATGATACTGAATAAGTTACTGTAACAGTACTACACTTTTCAGCAGTACTCAGTCAATCCGAACCCCCTGAATTAAAATCACGTGTTTCGCGTCGACGAACAAACACGCAGCCCAAAATATCCAACGAGCGCGTTTATCTGCTTTTGGAGAAGTGTTCAGCATCACTTCAGACTGTGACGTGGCCGCGCGCAAAGGGAACTTTGAATACGCGCGTATTCAATCTTAGCTCGAGGCACATATAGTTACAAACCAATGGTGTACAAAATGACAGGCAATTTTGTTTTAGTCACATATTTACCATCAAACAAATGCATAAATAAACGAATAAAAGCGAGGGACTCGGCTTTAACATACTTAAATAGCAAAAAAAACAAAACTACAACTTGGCATTTTATATTTCAAAAAATATTAACGTGTAAAATTGAAATCAGCGCAAGATATTGTACCTACGTCTACCCCTCAATTTTAATTTAAAAATACAGTCTCAAAGACATCAAAGACATAATTGAACGGTAAAGCAAATTAATCAATTTTGATTTTTTTTCTTTTTGCGGCCTGCTCGTTTGTCGCTAAAGTTTCGATACTCACTAAATCCGCCAGGTGTCGCTAGAGGGCTTCACATTTTCACGGAGGCTCATGAGAGTCCTGAGACTGATCACAGCGCCGAAGGAGAAAGCCACAGTTACATTTGCTGCTGCTGCTGCTGCCCCCCCCCCCCCCACCAACCCTCTGACACCAGACTCTGAGAGTCGGCGGAGGGGA
>NC_079226.1:27392460-27430771 GCF_029633865.1 Lampris incognitus
CATCCACGACAATACAATTTACTGCAGTAGGGACAAATCATAGCTGACAAGCAAATATAGTCACCATAAATATGGCTGATGTATGGCATCTAGACTAAACTCACGCCCTAATGATGGTCACAGACACACGCTGTATCATATCTCATGGAGGAACTCCAAATATGTCTGGCGGATTTATTTGAAGGCGCGGGTTACTCGGTGAGCGCCTCCCGCTTTTACAAATGTGAGTTTGGCTCTATATGGAATGCCTCAATTAGCAAGAGGCCCAGTCAACACCTTTCTAAGGTTTTAACATGGTATACCATCTGAGATATTTGGGTTTCCATCGTCTGCCTGCTACTTTTAACAGAAAGCGACTTGGGTTACCGAAGGGCTTTAACCGATACTGTGAGCAGCTCATTTGAGGCTGTCAGAAAAATGGAGCTCCTTCAGTGGCCAGGCCCTGGATGCATGTGATCTGGTGTCACGTCAGTGTCAGGACTGATTTTTGCAGCGGGTTTAGACCTTTCAAGTTTCCTGTTTGCCGAAGCTCTGGGCTGTGTGTCTGCTTGCACCACGCTTGTCGTTGACTCATAAGCTCCCAAAGTAAAGCTAGCTTCCTCATCCACCCACCCCACCACCACTACCACCACCACCACCCCTTCTTCAACTGTTGCTCAGTTTTCCTTTAAACATACCATCTGCCCTCCAAACTGTCAATCAAACTTCTACTGCTCTGCCATTCAAAAGCCCCCAGACCCTTTTTTTCTCATAATGCATTGTTGTTCTTCAAATAACAAGGTCTGATTAGTGTGCGGTGTGCAGAGCCCCCTAAAAAAGGCAAAGAAAAAACAAAACAAAAAAAGACATACCTCTTAACATTTCAGTATCCACTTCAACCCGGTGCAGGGAGACCTCTTTTTTTCCCCTGCCGCTGTTATTCGACCCCTCTAAAAACACTTTTTAATTTCTAACTGGCTGGGCTGGCTCTTCCAGGAGAGGTTTTATTTATTTCCACCCTGTGATGTCTGGCTGGCTGAGAGGATCCCCTCTAAGAGCACTGTGCTGCCTGGGGCAGAAACAGGCCAGAGCGCTCTCCACATAAATAACACAGAACCTCGGAGGAAGTCTGTTTGGTGGTCTGCTGGAGGGATGCAACCTACCCCTCTGTCTCTCTAATTCTTTCCCTCTTGTTCACGTTCTCCCCGTCTCAGTGGTCTATCCGACAGCTTGGCTGAAGAAGAGGAGATTTAGTGGAGATTGGGCCAAGACGCACATCTGAGCAAGTAGCAGACTTCCAATAGCGTGCTGGCCCGAGCCAGATAGAGGATGCTCTACAGAGGATCACACTGATCTGATACAAGAGACTTGCAGATTTAACTTGGCACCGAAAGCGGTGTGTCAAATAATTGTGAAACTAAATTGTTTTCCAAATACTTTCTTGGCAATATCCAAGCAGGCTAAATTGATAAAATGGATGGCTTCAAATTGCTCTTCTTCCGCCAGCATGGGGATGTCACAAACCATTGTGCATTGCCGTGTAGCCATGAAATTGTTATGAAAGCAGCTCTGCATGCTAAAATGAGAAGAGATAAAAACATTTTAAGAACATTTTAGCCATCTTCGTATGGTAGTTGTTGCTCCCAATAGATGCCGTGCCCCCTAAGTATCACATTACTCCTGAATATCGGGGTTCCAGGCTCCAGGAAGCGGCCTCCCCAGACCAACCTCATTTGGAGAGCACTTGAGTACACCATTGTTGTGACAAGAACAATGAATCTAAAAAGGGACAGCTGACAAGGGTAAGGAAAACACAAAATAAAGACGTCTGGCTCTCAGAATCATCTGATGGAAACATTTCTCCGACACATGCCCTCACATCATGGAAATCTCGTCCGCTGACACTGATGGCGGACCATTTTGCCTTTGAAGTGGGTTTATAAAAAGCACTATTTAGTTTGCATTGTGTGCAGAAACTAATTTATAGGAGTTGACCCCGGCTCCTCTTTTGTGCGACAGCCATCTTGGAAAACAATGGCAGGAAGGCTTGAAACCTGAGAGGAACTGAATCTGCTGTTTTCCATTTTTTCTGTCCTTATCCAACACAGAATTTTCCCTCCCCGAGTAAAATAGCTCTGTTTTCACATCCAAGAGGAGCCATAAACTGATGTCTAAGCATTCCACGGCCAGGCAATAGGGCCGCGTTTAACTGGACACATGGGGACAGTTGTTTTGTACCACAAGGAGCAGGGGGCCTTGCAGAGGAAGCCATGGCCGCCTGGTGACCCCGGGTGACCCTTCAGCCTCCTCATGGAGGGATCAAGGCTTAGATGGGAGCCGGCTAAAGGTTAGAGGTTTAAGGGTAACAAATCAAGCAACACTTTAATGGTATTTAACTCCCTCCTTACCCATATCTCTGCAACTCCATGACTGGTGCAAGTAAACTCAAACACAAACATGGACGCACTGGTGTTTACCTCCGTGTGTCCACTAATGGGACTGGATGGAGTCAGACCATGGGATGACTACGCTTTACTGAGGAAGCTAGAAGGGAAACGCGATCATGTAACCAAGAGATGACATCACCTCGCTCGCGGATTTCATTTTAACTCTTCAAGCTAAGATCTGCCAGGTTTACTCTCCCTTTGGAAGAATTAGACCGCTGATGGTCGGGTATGGAGCCTCCGTATCGGGTTTACAGGATAAGGGGTTCTTATCCGAGTCAAGCAAATATTAGTACTCCTTATGTGAAAGATTCAAAGCTTCAACGCTTAAAATACGTGGTGCAAAACTGACTATAGAAATACACCCTCGTAAGTTTCAGATCCCCATTGTAAGATTTAGATCTCGAATTCGGTGGCAGGTTCTTTCACCCTTTTGATTTCTTGACTCTTTTTCTTTCCTCTACAGTAAAGAGGACATGACAGGGACCCCCTGTAGGCAGTGCAGTAAATATCTGCCTCTAAAAACATCATTTAAATTTATGTTCACTCCTGGTTCCCCAAGCCCAGCTATGTTACTTCCATTAGGATCTGCTCATAAAACGAGCCTCGACTGTAAAGATGTACAACAGACAATAACCAACGGATACACAAGCACCTTTAAATGGTATTCAGAAGTTTCTATGTACCTGCAGGGACTTCACGTGGCTTAAGTTTACGTGTTGTTCAATCTGAACAGATGATTAGTTGTCTGCATTCATGACATTCATAACATTACCGAAAATCAATTAATTATATATTTATTAACCAATATTAAAACTGACGTATAATATCACACTGTACAAAGTACACCATACACTTCTACACATCGTCAGAACTGTTTTTTTTTTCCAGAGCATATCATACACACACACACACACACACACAAACACACACACACACACACACACACACACACACACACACACACACACACACACACACACACACACACACAACACACACACACACACAAATATTTGGATTCTCTTGTCAAATTACAAGAGAATCCAGACATAAAGGCCCACTGACACACTTCCAGAAACTATGCTAACATTGCATTATGAACGACAAAATTATGAAACACAATCATTAAATTCACCAAGCATTAACATCTACAATCGCCATCAGATCTTACAACACAGGTGTAAGAGGTCGTTGTGGGGCCAGCCTTAATCAGAGATGATCCAGTTCCACTCCCTGCCGAGTGACGGAGGGGCCACCGAATGACGTAGGTGTGACACCGGCCTCCTCTTTGCCTGTGAACCCCACCTCTCTTATCTGCCTATGGAGCGGAGGAGGAAGGACATACAAGGGCCAGGGCCTTGGGCATGATAAGGAAGGGCCTAATGACACAGGGCCACACAGCGCCCTGGAGTTGACCACAACCAGGAAAAGACTCAAAGACAGTGTTTTCTTGCAATGGTATGAGCCTGACCCTAAGCTGGCAAAGATACAGAAGGTTCATTTGTAAGCATACACAAATGGTGTTGAGAGAGAGAGAGAGAGAGAGAGAGAGAGAGAGAGAGAGAGAGAGAGAGAGAGAGAGAGAGAGAGAGAGAGAGAGAGAGAGAGAGAGAGAGAGAGAGAGAGAGAGAGAGAGAGAGAGAGAGAGAGAGAGAGAGAGAGAGAGAGAGAGAGAGAGAGAGAGAGAACGGGTCACTCTGAGTTCAGGGCAAATTTTTGCTGGTAGTCTTGCACTGCAGGACAGCTAAATTGCTTCCGGATCTACATATGCACCTTTGTACAGTTCAGTGTTTCCCTTCCAACAACCCCCCACCCCACCTTCTTTGTCTTTCCTATCTTCTGTCCTCTCTCAATCCTACTGATGATGCTTTTATTTCTCATTTACCCCCTGTAGCTCCACTCCCACTCTTCTCTCGCTCCCCATAGTCCCCATGGTGCCAGTCAGTCCAGGCAGGTGCCATTGCACAGGGTGACAATGTCCGTGGGAAGCAGTCTTTAAGCAAGATCCCTCTTTCTCTCTGGCAGTCCAACTCTGCTATGAAACCGTACCAGTAGATCACCAGGCCTGGACCAAACCTGCAGTGGGTGCAAATCAAAACACACAAAGCTAGTTATTTGTCACTATTTCATCACTATCGTCACGTTAGCAAGCTTTGGACTAGCAACTGAATAGCGGCTGTTGGCTTTGAGTTAGGGAGCTGCAGCAGAAAGGCGGACTGTGTGAATTACAGAGATATGGGCAGGAAAAGAGTAGAAGAAGAGATGGAAGGGCAGAAGGTTGA
The DNA here is from genome assembly GCF_029633865.1 of Lampris incognitus. Taxonomy (NCBI): domain Eukaryota; kingdom Metazoa; phylum Chordata; class Actinopteri; order Lampriformes; family Lampridae; genus Lampris; species Lampris incognitus. Next base: position 27,397,169 of record NC_079226.1, read on the forward strand.
GCGAGATTGATTGATGTGTGAGAGATAAGGTGACGGAGGTGGATTCCTTTGATCACCATCCAGGAAACTTGGGCTGAATCAAACAAAATGCCGCCACAGAGATACTATCTTTCTGTAACAGCGATACACTCTTGATGACATTACAATGGCACATTATAATAACAATAATCAGTGAAATAACAAAAGCTCTGCTGCTGCCTGAGGAACCTGTCATCGGAAGCTTTCGGCACAGACCAGAGCCAACAGAAAGTTCAACAGAAAGGCCAAGACTTAAACATGTTGCATCCGTAAGTGTTAGCTAGTCAAAAAGCTACCCAGCTGTTTGGTTCACGTTCACTGTGCAAGCCTTTGCCTTGGCTGCCGGGGCTGCAGCACCAAAGAGGTGTAAAGCACAGGAACTCAAAGATCAGATGTAATTTAAATGTGAGGTGTTGCTTTGCCTCCTTCCCTTTCACCTGTCCTCTCTCCCCTCATCCTCAGCAGCTTCTGTGTCTTACAGGCCCTCATGTATTATCTCTGGGTCTGTTTAAAAGTGTAGAAGCAATAAAAACGCAGGAGCTTTTTCAACAGGGATGCAGACCACTATTTCACCACTTCTCCTGACAAAAGCAATAAGTCATCTTTCAAGCTATTTATATGCCCTGAGAAGCGGGGCAAGTGCCCCCCCTCCCCCATAGATCATATTTATTCTTTGAACATTAGCTGCCATGCATAATGACACATCACAGTTGAGCTCCGAGCAGAGTGACACCCCCCCCCCCCACACACACACACACATACACACATGCAGATTCAGGGAGCTGACTGCTGATCGTGGTGTGGTCCCAGACACTAGCCTCAGACAGTTAAGAGTACTTTGGGTCTCTTGACATGCAGACAGGAAGCTGGCCAAAAAGGCAAAAGAGAGCAGCAGGAAGTTCAGCCCTTGGGTAAACTATGTAAAAGCTCACTTTGTAATCAATCATTTCCTATTAAAAGTACTGACTGAAACAGCCGAGTGTGCTCATATTAATAACGGTTATAAGGAACCGTTTGTCATCCCCATGGGGATAGTTTATGACGTCATTATAAACACCGACATGGCTGACCTTTGAACTTCGACAAGGCGTTTTTACCACATGAACGACCGGTGCCGGTGCTAGAATCAGCTGCCCTGACACTGCCATCTATGAGACACATGCACACACTTTTTTTGACTGGGCCTTGAGGCAGTGCATGTGCTACATACAGTGCATAGTACATGCAGAGAGACAGACACATGTATAAGGAAATATGTGTACATATGTATACCCCCCCCCCACACACCTCTCTCTCTCTCTCTGCCAGACCCTTAAAGCGGTACATGCTCCTGCACCCGTCCTGCATTCCGTGTTTTACAGTGTGTGATTTACAGCACTGTATCTATGAGCAAACGGGCCAAAGCTAACAGCCCTAGAAAAAGACCCACAGATGCACATGGCAAGTTCACCGCAATGTCACACACATAGCTCAGCCTCTCAGCACTTCACAGAGCTCAAGCCCCCTTTCCCCCTCTCATCATATCCCCGGGCTGCCCCCGCACATGGCCGCCAACTCTTAATATGGAAATGTTATGGAAACAAAACCTAAACATTTACATTAGAGGACTTTGGAAAAGGGGGTTATGTTCTTCTTTTTATTCAGCCGCCATGCTGCACGTATTCCCCGCTCCCTGGGCGAGGGCGGGGATGGGGAGGCGAGGCTGAGGCAGGGAGAGAGAGCGGAGACCGGTTTGCAGAGAGAGGAGAGGCAACCTTCTGAAAAGGTTAAAACTGTACATCAACAGATAAGGCGGCGGTGTATGATACATCATGTCCCAGGCCTGTCATGGGAGGCCAAGCACAAATTGAAACAAGCAAAATTATAAACACAGGGGAGCTGTGTCACCAAGGCCTTTCCATACCGTAAAGAAAATAAATGGACTCTGAATCCCACTCAGAATTAATACAAGTCAATATTGCAAGGACCTTGAACTAAAAATCTCAGACAGGGCTAGAAAAAAATAACATTCATGGGAGGGGGGGGGTAGGAAAGGTCAGAGGTCAAGGCTGATTGCGACGTCAGCGGTATGGAATTCTCAAGAAAAAAGTTCCAAGCAGTATCCAGGCCTGGCGTATGGAGAGAGAAAATAGAAATACTGTACATATAGGAGGCCATTCTATATATTTCCTCTGAAGTCGGGTGCATGATAAAAGCCGGCGAAGTGATTGGAGGCTCGGTTGGAGTTTGTAGGGTAATTGTGGCCTATTATGTGGGCTGGCTCATCGTAACCTGGCGTGTGCTTATTATACGCACCACTTCAGAGTCAGAGTCAGCCATCTTCCAATAAACACCTAACTGTGTAACGAGTTGATGAAATTGTTTGTGAAATGTCGCTAATTTCAGCGAGGGGGCCGCCTGACAAGCCTGGGCGTGGACTGCGGCTGCCAGGCACACTGTCGTTAGTGTTAATGAGCGGGTGGTGGCCGCTTTTTAAAGCAGGTGCCAAGCAACTTACAACGGCGCTTAATGAGAGCAAGGCTCTCAGGAACAAAACCCTGAAACGGAGAAGAGAGCGTGTTGTTACGCATTGCCTGCACACCTCAATTCATGCAGCCACCTCTCACACTGAGCCATACACGGCTGAAATCTTTACGTTTTCTTAAATGCATGAACAATATGCACGCATGCACACACACACACACACACACACACACACGCACACACGAATGCTCCCACTAAAATACAAACATCCATCGAAGAGACTGGCAAAGCATTACACGGATTGCAAAAGAAAATAAATCTAACTAAATACAAATTGAAGCATTTCGAAAATGTATAAACTATTTGATTTGATTTCTGCCTTTTTGATTTTGAAAAGTCTGAGCAGTTCCTGGATGTCAGAAAGCATCGTCTAAACTGCTCTCCATTTAGCATTCCTGCCGAACGCACAAATCAAGGTTAATTTAATCTGTCACGTTTGGTGAGAGAAAGCCTTAGTAAAACTGGAGGCCAACGGATCTGCCAGAAATCATTACTCGACATGATGAATTATCAATAAAATCAATATGAAAATACTCTCGACTTTAAAACACTTTCCCTTCATTTTACATACCACCTAGACCCATTTTAAACAAACGCCCCTGCAGTGATTTAGATAGCGTAAGCCTCCAAATGACGTTGAACTCCGTAGCTCGGAGGTTCTCTCACAGAGGTCTCTTTGTTTTCGGCGTCCATACATCAGGCCGCAAGGCGCACTGGTAAAAGCACTGCCTAACATTACCTTTGGTTACTCGTCCTCTCTCTTTCCTGAAATACAAGTCTGAAATCTGCAAAAGCTAAAGAGCATGGAGAGGGAAAGAGGCGAGAAGTACAGGGAAAGATGAGTGTGTGTGTGTGTGTGTGTGTGTGTGGTAGAGACATAGTCAAACGGCAAAGAGAATGCGAGTGCATTAGTGTGAAAAGGCCAAGTCTTTGCTGCCACAGCCGGGAACAGTGCATGCTCCATACAGCTGATTAACAGCTGTTTATTTATAGGGTCTGAGCTAGGTAGCGGATGAGCGGTGCATGCTAGGTAGCAGATGAGCGGTGCATGCTAGGTAGCGGATGAGCGGTGCATGTGTGTGTTTGAAGCGAGACCCAAGGCCGTGTGCCGGCTGACACAGGCCTCTGTCAGATCATCGTGTCTCTATGTATGCTCATGTTGGATATTTCAGTAACCAGGCAGGCGGCAGAAAGAGTCTGGGGACCTATCGTAAGTCAGCCAGCTTGGAGATAAAGGCGGGCTGATAACACGGGCCTCCACACGTACAAACCAGATATTTAAAGGCTGATTCTACCCAGCGGGGCGTCCACAAAAAGGGAGGTAAATACGCCCCCCACTACATACTATACATCCTACTGTCCATAAATAACACGAGCTGAATGGAAGCCGTCCTCAGACGAGTCCTTAACACCGCCGGAGCTAAGAATAGAATGAGTCCCTCTCTACTCACCTCTCCCTTTCGCTTTATGGCCAAGAAAAAGTTCAATTCCATTCAAGTATGTAAAACACAAATACAAGGCGGCCACGGAAAATGAGCCGCTGGCTAAATGAGTCACCCAAATCTATACAAGCGTTGTAATTAAAGGGAATAGGGAGCAATAAAGAATAAAACATCCTCCAGCAGGTGTAATTCTCCGAGACATTTTTATGCATTCTGAGGACGGGGTTCGGAAATGAGACGTGAAGCGGATAGAGTTCTTCTTCTCCTCTGTGACTACTGCATGTAGCGAGTGTGTCCGAGCAGTATTTAAGCTTGCATGTACGAGTGCGGCGTTGGGAAGGTTGACAAAAGGGAGAGTTAGGTGTAATGGCCAAATTGTGGGAGTTCCTCAGTGAGTTTGTGGTGGTGTGTGCCAAAGCAGGGGATAATTTACGCCCACCGGCTCGAGGCGCCAATATGAGGAGGGAGATTAGAAGAGGATGACATCGTTTTATCTGGAAACGATTGCAACCTCGGTTACCCCTGGGGCAGAGCCCTTCCCTCATATCGCTGACCAAGGGTAAAATTAGTCAAAGCCCAGCTCTACCTACCAATGCCCAGTAGAATCATAACACACTATCCGATAGACCAGGTTCAATACTTCTGCATAGAGGTGAAGGTTGTAACAACTATCAAATAAAGAATCATATCATCCAAATCCCAATGACTGCTGAGATAGGCTCCAGCACCCCGCGATCCTAATTAGAATAAGCAGCTTGGAAAATGGATGGATGGATCATCCAAATCCTGAAAACAGCAGAAAAAAACCCAAAAACCACACAAGAAACTATGGGATAACAAGACAGGCATGTAAGTCAATAAGTATTTGCAAATAGTTTTTGTTTGAACCTGATCGACAACCAGATGAGTGGCCATCTGAGATACTGTCATACAAGTTGTCAGTCACAGGTAGGTTTAAACAAACAAATTTCCAATACTTGGGCCCTGTTTCAGCAAGCGGGTTTAGTGAAAACTCAGAATTAGTTGACTCGGAGTTGAAGAAAACTCTGGGTTTTCAGTTTCACAAAGCCGGTTCAACGTATCGCTGAGTCAGTTACTATGGCAACACACTCCGTGAAGCTAGCCTGCTCGCTGGCAGGTTTTCTTCACCTAACCCTGAGTTTCTCCTCCTCTTCAGCTGAAGCCTGCAGGCTGAAGGAAGTGTCAGACACGGCATGTCCTTTTCTTGAAGAGCCAGTTGATACTGAAGCACAAATACTCTGCAGAAATATCCATCGGGCGAGGGTGATCAGACCTCGCTTGGATGTTTTATCATTCCCTGATGATTATCTGTTTGAGTGTCACCATTTTTCTGCACAATCGATCATTTATCCGAACAATATTTTCAGCCCTCATTTCGTTTATAAGACACATTGTGGACATGCTCAGTTCAGAACAAATTCTTTGTGTTGCACTTAAGTTTTTTTGCCAATGGGACTTTTCTCTATAACATTGGTGATGCAGAGCATATTTCCAAGACAACTGTCTGTCGGTTGTCCGAAATGTAACTCGTGCATGACTTGCGAATTTTTCGTGAGTGTACACTTGACGCTAGATTTGCCCGTGATGAATTTATGTATATATATATAGCTATTTCCTATTGTAATCAATATTTTGTTTCCTACGTATGTTTTGTGCCTGTTGGGTTGTACCTGCATAAATATCAAACATGCGCACACACAAATATCCATCCATCCATCCATTATCCGAACCGCTTATCCTGCTCTCAGGGTCGCGGGGATGCTGGAGCCTATCCCAGCAGTCACTAGGCAGCAGGTGGGGAGACACCCTGGACAGGCCGCCAGGCCATCTCACACACACACACACACACACACACACACACACACACACACACACACACACACACACACACACACACACACACACACACACACACACACACACATCCAGGGACAATTTAGTATGGCCGATTCACCTGACCTACATGTCTTTGGACTGTGAGAGGAAACTGGAGCACCCGGAAGAAACCCACACAGACATGGGGAGAACATGCAAACTCCACACAGAGGACGACCCGGGACGACCCCCAAGGTTGGACTGCATCGGGGCTCAAACCCAGAACCTTCTTGCTGTCAGGCAACCACGCTAACCACTGCACCACCGTGCCGCCCGCACACAAACATATTATATTTATTATATATATTGAATAAGTGGAACATTTGAGATTAGTCTATTCTTTTTGGATTTTTTTCCCCCCAGTTGTATCTAGCCAATTATCCCACTCTCCTGAGCTGTCCCAGTTGCTCTAACCCCCTCTGCCGATCCAGGGAGTGCTGCAGACTACCACATGCCATCTCCAGCCGCTTCTTTTCACCTGACAATGAGGAGTTTCTCCAGGAGGACATAGCATGTGGGAGGATCACGCTATTCCCCTCAGTTCTCCCTTCCCCCCCATACAGACGCCCCGACCGACCAGAGGAGGCGCTAGTGCAGCAACCAGGACACATACCCTCATCCGGCATCTCACCCGCAGACACGGCCAATTGTCTCTGTAGGGATGCCCGACCAAGCCGGAGGTAACACGGGATTCGATCCGGCGATCCCCGTGTTGGTAGGTATCGGAACAGACTACAACACTACCTGGATGCCCGATTAAACTATTCTTTTTTTTTTCAATTAATACTCTCGCATTGACTCAGTCAGCAATTTTCTGCCACACCAGCTCACATTCTTTTGCTGCTGCCCTGTATTTCTTTTTTCTTAAAATATATGGGTGATTCTTCAATTTGGGGCACTTTAAAATCTGTTTTTTTTTTCTTTTCCAAAAGCTCTATTAAGTGGTTGGGAACAAATATCTTAGCATACAAAATAAGTTCGATATTAAGATGCTTTTTTTCAAAGTTGTAACAGCAAAATGTGATGGTGATGACACGTGATGGCAATGACAATTTTCACTTTTTGGAGAAAAAGTTGGCTAAGTCTTAGACTTGCTAACCTAACTTGTTAGCTAGCATACAATGTACAATGAATAAATTCACGTGAATAAAGTGAAATTTTTATTTCTGAACTATAATACTCAATTAGTAACTTGTTTGTAATGATGCCTAATAAACATACTCTCAGATCAGCATATAAAGCTTTAAATTACTGACATTTGAGGACATGAAAAAGTCATGCTTCTGCCATGACAGGTCATGCGCCTCTGGCACTTCTCATTTCCATGGCAACCACATTGTTGTTGGAAAAAAATGTTATTGCTCTAAAATGGTTGATGTGATGGTAATGACAGATGTATGAGGGGCAGTAATATTTAACTATAAAAAATGTGCAAATTGCACATATATAAACCATATGAATTTGAAATTTTGTTTTTAAATTATTATGAGAAAATGCAAAGTAAAGCTTTAATGAATTTAACCATTTTTATTACTTTATTATAGAGGGGAAGTTAAAAAGTCTGGGTTGGGGACAAGCCCAAAACAGTGAAATTCTGGCACGTTTGAATTTTCATCATACTGAAAAAGTATTAAAATGTCATCATTGAGACAAAAATCTTTTTTTCATAGCTAACACAACCTAACTAATGCAATAACCTAACCTAACAATAATTGCTCTTTCAAAAAAATGCTTTTTCTTGAAAATCTACCCTAGGGACAGAAAAAAACTCTCTTAATTGAAGAATCACCCATATACCGTACAAGTCACACCGAGATATGTCAGACTCGGAAAAAAAAACAAAACAAAGCAAAATACCAAAAAACAAAAACGTGTCGTTGCGAGGAAAAAAACTATGTATAAATCACTTCGGTGTATAAGTCGCACCGGTACAGTACTGTCAATTGAGTCACAATATTAAACAGTGCCATCTGGTGGCCTTAGTTGAAATGCATCGTATTCGTCCGACAAAATTACACTGTGGGCGGCACCGTGGCGCAGTGGTTAGTGCGGTCGCCTCACAGCAAGAAGGTCCTGGGTTCGAGCCCCGGGGCAGCCCAACCTTTGGGGTCGTCCCGGTTCGTCCTCTGTGTGCAGTTTACATGTTCTCCCCGTCTGCATGGGTTTGCTTCGTTTTTCTCCCACAGTCCAAAGACATGTAGGTCAAGTGTATTGGCCATACTGAATTGTCCCTGTGTGTGTGTGTGAGTGTGTGTGTCTGTGTGATGGCCTGGCGGCCTGTCCAGAGTGTCTCCCCGCCTGCTGCCCAATGACTGCTGGGATAGGCTCCAGCATCCCCGCGACCCTGAGAGCAGGATAAGCAGTTCGGATAATAATGGATGGATGGAAAATTACCTTGTATAAATCGCTTTGAAATAAAAGTCGCAGGACCAGCCAGACGATTATAATAAACAGCGAATTATAGTCCGGGAAATACGGTACTCATATTTTGCATACACAATCATTAATATCTCTAACTGAAAGGTCAAGTAGGACGATCATTTTTTTTCTCGTCGGTTGCCATGGTGAATCGTATTGGAGCTCCATTGATGACGGCTTTTTATAGTCATCACACACGCGCTTAACACAGAGTGAACACACTGAATTGAAGCAACTCAGATCAGCTGTTCTGAAACCAAAAACTCAAGAGTTTGACAGCTCAGAGGTAGTTAACCCAGCGTTCAGGTTTAATCTCAGTTTGTTAAACCTGCTTTCTGAAACAGGCCCCTGGTCTGATTGTCTTGACTTTGTGAGACTGATAGGGTTTTCTCATTTGGTAAACCCACCTTAATAATTAGGGAAAGAAGCAAAACTATAGAAAATATTTGCAAATGCTATTTCACCGAGGTCTGAGGCCTACATTTTTTTTCTTGGATGCTTTGTTTTGATTAATAAATTCAACGCAATCCTCTGAATAGCTTGGTCACGACTGCTCCAAGTATTGACCTTTCATTCACCTAGCAGACCTGATGTCTCGTCAGAAGCCTTCATCCCCTAACGTTCTCAAGATCCCCTGACACTCTCACAGCACTATCAGCCGTCACAACCGTGACACCTTCTGAAATCTACACAGCCTATATCTCCCATTGGCATATTATCACATTCTCTGACCTCAGTACCACTTGCGACTTGTACCAATCACCTTAACCACCTCCTCAAACTACACTACAATCTTATCACCTATACCACACACAATCCTAGAGACCCTATTCTGTGTCAGGCTGCTGAAATGATAACCTGGTTAACACACAATTCTGTGGATGAGCTTGAATGTGTAATTTTATTATCCCACCTTTATCATGGCATAATTTTATTATTGCACCGTCTACATATGGCATCTTCGAAATCATATAAGCCAGAAGGGTGAGTAAAAATACCACAAATCTTATTTTAATTTCGATGGCACAATAGAAAACCATAAAAAGCATTGCTTCAAAAGACCATTTGGTCTTAGTTAGCACTGGTATGTGCAATATTATGGATCCAAAACATCCTCAACCCAAAGGGAGGAGTCTTAATGAGTGTTTGGTACTTGTTAAGTCCCTTAACAGAGCATGTCCCCCCCAAAAACATCAGCAACACATATCAGAGGGACCGGTATGTTTTGTGTGTATAATGTGTGTTGGTCCCTTCTCAGATCTATGGCGTCATGGTCCAACGCGCTCTGACACACTCTGGTCTGCTTCGGATGTGGAGCGAAACCAAACAAGGTGTGGTCTGGCAGTGGGTTCATCTGTTTAGTGTTCAGAACTTGGTACAAACAGGACCAAAGACACTGCATTCGACAAACAAACTCATCAGTAGAAAACACTGACAGCAGAACAATGCACATTCTTGGTGGGTTTGAAATGTCGGAACAGCACATACTTAAGCCACTACGACCCCCCCCCCCCCAACAGAGATCAATAATCCTTTCTCATACAACCTCTTGTGTGAGAATAGATTTCTCCAAGTTTTCCCTTTTTTGATCTTTCTTTAACCCTTTCGGTGTATCATTTCTCTCCCTCACCCTTTCTAATTGTACCGTTCCAATATTAATATGCTGTCTTTACAGTGTTCTCTGTTTGTAAATGGGATAACAGTCAGACAGTCAAGAGTTCACCTGATCTCATCTCAGATATTGGCTTCCTATCACTCTATAATGGCCCTTTAGATCACTAAAATGGACTAACCTCTTTCGTTATGACACGCTGAGTGGGTATTCATTAAGAGTTGATGCCGATGCTTTTACATTTAATTTTATTATGGAACTCCCTACAAATGGTATCCTCAATGCAAGTTAAGTGCTAAAATCAAATAGGCCATAAGTGTGTGTATGCGTAGATGTAAATGCATGCACTGCATTTCCTGCTTAAAAGTCTAACTGTGAGCTGTGCTTGGAGATACAAAAGGATGTAAACAAAAAAAAACAACAACAACCAGACAAATACATTTTCTCTGAGTCTTTCATTGTTTTCAGAGGAGGCTTATTAGGCTCCAAAAACAAACACTGGCCATAAGTGCTAATTTGCAGATCTGTCTGGAGAGCCCCTCTGGCCTTTGATGAGTCCCCATGTCTCAGAGCTCTGCTTGAAGACAGGAAGCTTCCTGTGGTGGCAAGGAAGAAGGCTTGGGGCTTGGGGGGGGGGGTTGAGGGGGCTCTGCAGACAGAGAGGACCACAGCGTCAGGGGGATACACGCTCCTTTAACCTGTTATTGTGAACTCCCAGCAGCCCTGGCCGATAATTACCACCAGTCTCTAGGGACACACAGTCGAAGGCAGGCAAAGGGACGGCCATTTTGTGTCTGCTGCTGCTGTGCCTCAGCCAGCGCTAGTCCGCAGCACCGGCCCTAATCCTGCCCTTCACTCTGCCAAGCTAATGTGTTTTCAATTTGAGATGATCCCCCAATACAGCCACAGCCATAATCAACAACAGTGTGGACTGTAACCCTATCTGCACTAGCTAGGGGTGGCTGAGCCTGCCCGGGTGCCTCAAAGCTGATATGTCCAGGAGAGGAACAGTACCCTTGTGGGTAAATGAGTGTGTGTGTGTGTGTGTGTGTGTGTGTGTGTGTGTGTGTGTGTGTGTGTGTGTGTGTGTGTGTGTGTGTTATCATCATGTATATGTTGGGTCTTAACATGTATGCATTCGATATGTGTTCATGTATCTTCGACAACTAGATGCTCTATGGAGGTGTCCATATAAACATTCAAAAATGCCCAAAAAGAAACATTGCAAGAAAAGACACACGCAAGCTATGCAGAGAAAACAAATAACCCCCCGTCCCACACACACACACACGTGCATGCGCACGCACGCACGCACGCACGCACGCACGCACGCACGCACGCACGCACGCACGCGCACACACACACACACACACAAAATTGGAGCTGGTTGCACATAATACTGTCGGTCACTTAACTAAATAAGGCCAAACCACATATATGGGATGAATGCATCTATACCAAATTAAAGCTGGTAGAACATCTTTAAACACAACTTAGATATCCATTATCACCAGAGATTAGTGTTGTGCTGTCTCATATTCACCATAAAAATATCAATATTTCCTTCCAGGGTTTCTCTGCTTGTAAAAGACAGAGGAAAGAAACAATTTCTGTTTTGGTGATCCAAATACAGCTAACCAAATGGGTGCATTTTCAACAGACAAGTGGTTAAAGAAAAAATGAGGAAATCTCACCCCGGTGACAGTTATCTATTTTTTGGTTGCATTTTAAAAAGTGCTGCAGCCACTTTTATGTGACACAATCCCAGAAACACCCCTGCTCGCAGACAGAATTTGCGATTCCATTCCTCAAAGTCACCATGTGCTATTACGCATATGCAAGTTTCAAGGATACGTGTAATATGTTCAATTCCAACTCACCAACTCCACCACCCACACACCCAGGCACGGCTGAATCAATAGTGGGGCACAGAGAGGCAGGTGTGAATGTTTGTTGTCTAGGGCCTTCTGGCCTCTGCATCCAGGAGTGGAACCCAGCCCCAAAATTAGAGCGTGGCCTCTAATGTCTCCCTGGGAGAAAAAGGGGCCTGGCTTTCATCCAAGTCAGCACCTTTGGAAGTGCAGTCGCGTTACCACCACTAAATCAACATGTCAGCGCCTGGCCCTCTGAACTTTTTCTGCCCAGACTCTATTGCTTACAGCTACCCCACGCACCTAATGAATTGGTGCAAATGCTGACCCGTCTGCTAAAATGAAAAAAGGGGAAAAGGGACACCAGGAGAAAAGTGAAGGGGGGGGGTATTTCTCCTGAGTGTGTTGCATGCTAGAGCAATTTGTATGCTGCTATGGTCATCATAGCCAGGAACTGAACATGGTATTAGACCTGCTGCTTAAGCAGACAACTGCTGTGACATAAAACCCCACAAAAAAAACAACAACAACAAAAAACAGGTTATGGTTTACCTACAATGGTCAACCTTGGCTTCTGATTTCCAAATGAGACTGTTCCAGTGTGGGGGGAGGGGGACTGTAGTAGATGGACACAGGCGAAGGGCGACAGAAAGCGGTGTGCTTACTCTGCAGTTTGTTTACATTCCTAAGGGTAATTTTAGCCCCTGAGGGTGGGCAGAGCATGGGGGTGGGGGTGGTGGGGCAACATGTCGTTGGGACTTGTCAGTGGTCGACTGGCCGGCAGGCGCAGTGGCGGCACCTGGACATGTGGGTGGTACGTAAACATATACACACACACGTGCGCATGCGCAAACACACACACACACGCACACGCACACACACAAAAACATAAAGACCTCCAGCAGGCCTACCACTGAAACCTCTCATACCTTTGTCTGAGCCAATCATTAGCTTACCAGACATAACATTTGAAAATAAAAACAAATATAAATAAACAAATATCATTTTGTTCGTCAAACTTGTCTAAGTCCACTCAGTCAGTATTTTACGGGATTTAAAGAGAGACCCAGGCTGATGAGGGGCCCCCCTGTCCTCAAAGCCTAGTGGACCGCCATAGTAGGGAGGGCAAAGGGGATATCCCAAATGTTTTCTCTGATGATCTGGGGTGCAAATCAAATTTCATTGTAGTTTTAAAAAATTTGCTATGCAAACAAAACAATGATCCAAGTTCAAGACTCGCCAGGGGCCCGTGTATGTGTGTGAGATTGTGTGTTAGGATTTGCCTTTTTATTAGTCCCAGCCCTGAGTGTCCCTCCAAAGGGCCAGAAAGCAAGTATTCATGCAAGTTTTTTGTGTTAGAGTGCATGTGTAAAAGAGGGAGAAGGAGAGAGAGAGAGAGAGAGAGAGAGAGAGAGAGAGAGAGAGAGAGAGAGAGAGAGAGAGAGAGAGAGAGAGAGAGAGAGAGAGAGAGAGAGAGAGAGAGAGTCAGAGTCAGGAGCTTAGATCCCAGTGACGGGACCAAGCGAAACTAATTAGCCGAGGGATCAGGCTGGAAGTTAAATACTGGGCTACATGTAATGAAAGAAGCAGAGGAGAGGACATGTAGGGGTCAGGCCCACACCAAACAGTGGTCCTCAGGCAATCTGGTATTGATTTTCACTCGTTTGGGGCTGAAGGTGGACAGTGGGGAAGGAGGTACGGAGAGAAGAGAAGTAGGAGGGAGGCTGTAGGGTTGGGGGGGGGGGTAAGGGTCTCGCGAGTTGTCAACTTGACAATTTAACCCCTTTTGGAGCAGAAAAAACAAACAGAAGGATCTCCAGGGTTGACAGCGTTGATCCGTCGTAGAGATGACACCGCAAAGCCCCACACAATACCCACACAGGAGAGGGGAGAGGCTGGAGGAGGAGGCTGGGGGTTGGGGGTGATACAGATATGCACAGGCACATTCCCTAAGCCTCGTAAGATAGGGCAGCGCTCTGGTTTAAGACCTGGCAAGCGCAATTTACAAACATCAACACCTTTGAATGACTGATTACTGGAATCTATAAATGCACATTGGTTGGAGTAAATGGCAAACGCCATCAAGCATCGCTTCATTCTCACAAGTTCAAGCAAAGCAATGACCTGTGACTTAGCCTATTCTTTACATTGCAAACTGTGATAACCAGTAATCCTGTCATCAGCATAGAAATAACTAGTCTTAAGGACAGCAGATTATGCCACAGTCTGTATTTTCTTTTTTACCATCTGAAATAAATATCAGTAGAGAATGGTGGAATACAGACTCTTCTATCCAACAGAGGACTGTCTACGTTCAGCCTGTGGGGCCACTGTTAATGTTATTGATGGTCCTTAGCTCAACTCTAGGTCAAAAAACTTTGAATATCCTTAGTCAAGTAGAATAAAAGATAAGCCATTATCCCTACAAAACCACACTGACACAGACAACAACACAGATGTCTGAGTCCTCTCTCCTGTCAGTCTGTGAAGGCCGTCACCCTGAGCACCTTCCCTCTCATGTCCCCTCAAAGCTCTTTTTACTTTCCCCCCTAAAACTACCTCATTGCTCTGTCGGAAAACCAAACTGGACTCCATTAGCCTGTCCTAGCCTAAAGCCTCCAGCTCTGTTGTGCAAACACACACACACACACACACCACACGTGCGCGCGTGCGCGCACAACACACACACACACACACACACACACACACACACACACACACACACACACAGAGGGGATGATACACACATGCAGCTAGGGCTGTCCACGTCAAATTAGAGTGGCCCCCATTGTCCCTATTACGGCTTGGGAAGGCGCCATCATGACGGATGCTACGGGGTCCCTCACTTGTCAGGAGTTGTCAGACAGATGGGGAGTCTGGATACACATAGCTGACAGGTAATCTTAATGTCTTCAATTAGCCCAATTAGGCCTGTCATAAACAATTCGATAAGTGCTCGACCAACACAAACAGATAAACGTGCGGGCATGCATGCACGCGGACGTGCACACACACACACACACACACACACACACACACACGCGCACGCACGCACGCACGCACACGCACACACACACACCAAGGTCTGGGGGTATTAATGAGTAGGGTAATGGGTATATCAGCGATAGGACGGTTGACTTGTCTTTTGTTTCTATGCAGGGTGTGTCCCCATCCCCTGCACTCAGCTGTGCACTGCTGGCTGCTACCTGGTCAGTTCAAATTGTACTATCTCCTTTCATTAGTGCATCGCTGGCTGAGAATCTGAAGGGCCGTGACAAAATTCATTTAAGACGAGTGGGAGCAGATTGCCTGAAGCAGGTGCTATAAGGGAGATAAAACAAAAGCATCGTCTGGGTGAAGCTGTATGTGTGTGTGTGTGTGTGTGTGTGTGTGTGTGTGTGTGTGTGTGTGTGTGTGTGTGTGAGTGAGTGAGTGTGGAAGAGAGGCTTTTCTCTGGTCTTCACATTCTGTTCTTTTCCTTGCTATGGTAAATGGGTAATGACACAAAGGTGCCTTGGAAAAAAAAAAAGGAAAAAAAAATAGAAGAGAAATCCACCCGGTGCACACTTGGAGCGTTTACAAAGCTGTGGCGAAATCTAAATATTGTTTCTAGCATGACTAAACAGGCCAACACCTCTCTCAGCAGAGGATGTGTGATAGCTGGCGTTGTTTGGTTTGGTTTCTCCTTTTTTGCTATCTTATCGCAGTACAACGGCGACGCCCACACTACATCCCAAGCTTTTGTCCTTTAACTGCTTTTTAATTCATGCATTTGCATTCGCTATCAATTCCATATTTTCCCTCCACTTACGTGGGGCATGTTTCAGGAACTCTTAAAACAAAGCTTAATGTTTGAAACCTGGTGATCTCATAGTTGGCATGCACAAGTGCAAAGCCAGGTCAGTATCAATATTTGAACAGGAATTCCAAACATCACTGCTACCTTGATCTCACGTGTGGAGGGCCCAAAATGCCCCAGATCAAGCAACAACATGGACACTTTGCATGGTCCTGAGTTGTACACCCTTCAAGCACTGAGGTCAACGTTGTGCATCCATCCATTATCCAAGCAGCTTATTCCGATTCGGGGCGCAGGGATACTAGAGCCTATTCCCAAGCAGTCATTGGGCAGCAGGTGGGGAGACACCCTGGACAGGCCGCCAGTCCATCACAGGGCCCACACACACACACACACACACACACACACACACACACACACACACACACACACACACACACACACACACACACACACACACACACACACACACACTCACACCTGGGGACAATTTAGTATGGCCGATTCCCCTGACCTACATGTCTTTGGACTGTGGGAGGAAACCGGAGCACCCGGAGGAAACCCACGCAGACACGGGGAGAACATGCAAACTCCACACAGAGGATGACCTGGGATGACTCCCCAAGCATGGACTACCCCGGGGCTCGAACCCAGGACCTTCTTGCTGTGAGGCAACCGCGCTAACCACTGTGCCGTTATGATGCTGTGCAATGAAGAAAACCTAAATAAATAAATGCAAGGTGGAGGAACTCTTTTTTTTTCTCCTTTTTTCTGTCCAATTACCCCACTCTTCTGAGCCGTCCTGGACGCTGCTTCACTCCCTCTGCCGATCCGGGGAGGGCTGCAGACTACCACATGCCTCCTCCGATAGATGTGGAGTTGCCAGCCACTTCTTTTCACATGACAGTGAGGAGTTTTGCCAGGGGGACGAGCATGTGGGTGGATCATGATATTCCCCCCAGTTCCCCCTCCCCCCCGAACAGGCGCCCCCAACCAACCAAAGGATGCGCTAGTGGAGTGACCAGGACACATACCCACATCCGGCTTCCCACCTGCAGACACGGCCAATTGTGTCTGTAGGGATGCCCGACCAAGCCGGAAGTAACACGGGGATTCAAACCAGGTGGGGGGAATTCTGTTAAAACCAAGGGGAATATCCACAACACAGAAACTCCCAGGGCAGTTGTTGGTGAGCGCAGTTAACCTGGGAGCAGAAGGCAAACCAAGCACAGTCTGCTTGATCTGTGATGGACCTCTGTCTCTGTTCCTGACCCTCACCTCAACTGACAGCAAAGATGCCATCTGAGGTAGGGGGAGAAGGAAAGAAAAAAAATACAGAAAGAAAGAGGAAAGCCGTCACCGGGAAGTTGTAATAGGAAATTGCACTTGGCAAGTATTTGTTCAGGCACCAGATTTTTTTCCCTCTTTTTTTTATGCCAAACCAGCGAGTCCCCATTGGAAAACAGGGCAGGTCCCCCTAATGAGTAATCTATTTCAAAGCAGTCGTGTCTGGGCATGACAGTTTACTGAGAGGCTTGAAGAACTGGTAATTACCAGTGTTACGGGGCAATTAATGCATATTACACTGCGGCACTCATGGCGGCGACTGTCAGCTCCCCAATAAAAATGAGCACTCTTCAACTAAAGGGTGACATTAATTGGGCCCTTAATGACTATGCAGAGGAACCAAGCCAAATAGGAACAAAACAGGGGACTCACTCTGACTCCAGGAGAGCACTGGAAATTGGACTAAAAATGAGATTAATTGCTGTTTAGAAAAAAGAAGGGACAAAAAAAATGTGGCGAGGGGAAGGGAGAGAAAGAGGTTAGAATTATATGGTGCAGAGTGCAAGGGCTGCTCATTGAGATGACAATTCTTTTAATTATTTTATATATTTTGTACCTTGAGGCAGAGAGGCAGGCCCAAGGCCCAATTTGACGTTTGGTCTTGGGTTTTGACATCAGCAGCTGCTGATGAGATGAATACGGTACATATATATCGCTTTCTAGAAGCACCCACACACCATGTTATGGTGCATACATCCAAGAAAATAAATACCGAGCTCTACCACAAAACAAAGGAGACATATAATTCAGCGATGACGAATCTCAAAGGGATCAGGTGACCAGGAGGTCCTTCTTTCATGCGAAAAAGAGAACAATCACATTAAGAGGAAAAAGAATCTGCGAATTTTTTCCTTTCCTCCTTTGCTGTAAATGCCTTATTCCTAAAGTATGTCTTTCCACTTAAAACGGACCATAAGAAAACATTAACCAAGCCTTTCATCAAAAGTAAATCTGCCAAACTGCAGGCCGTCTGCCCCCAGAAATGTTTGTTTAGAAGAAAATCAAGGATGCGCTGCTCAATGTTGCTAAAGCTAGGCACGTAGCGAGCGCTACCTGAATATGCAAACCCTCCAAATCACAAAAATATCAGCATGCAAAACATGCCATCATTTGCATACATTTTGGATCTTGGATTTCCTTGCTGTTTAAATATGCAGTTAGAAATAGTCCGGCGCTGCCTCTTGCGCTGTCACGCTGCACCCTCACACTGTCATTGGTCCTGATAGAACTCGCCCGCTTCAAAGGGGGCTTTGCAATAGAAACGAGAACGAGCAAATATTTGAATTGCAAAAACACGTCATCTTCCGAAGGGAGCAAATTTGAGACAACTTTTTAGAGTTGAAGACGCCCCCCTCCCCACCCGCCCCCCTTCCCCTAACAAGCTAACCCTCTGCACGCACCGAGGAACAGAAAAAGAAAAAAAGTCGGCGTATTCGCAGCGTGCACACATTCTTGCTAATTTAGCATATCCAAATTCGTGTAATGGGATGTGACACATTTTAGAGGGGATTGGGGAGGGGGGAAAAACTATAATTTGAAGAGAGAACCATAAAACGTTTTAAGCTGCCCTTGCATTTAACAAAAATCCACCGCACAAATCCAGGTTCTCAGACAACCTGACATGAGTTTGATTACAGACTGAAGTGTAATTACTTAAGCTATCCTCTGAAGGGCTGGAGCGGGTACCACCACCATGTTAGCTATTTCAATAAAACCAATGGGACCAATGCGCTCTCCGTGAATATCTTACCCCACAGCACTCAGCACGGTCATTTCACCACCATTTAAAACACAATCACTCCAAGAGAATCTCTGACAGTTTCCAACTCCTGCAGAAGTTCAGAAAAAGCATGCAATAAATAACCTACATGACAAATCAATATTATGAGTCATAGTGCATTTGAAAGTATGATTTCCCTAATTTGATGCCAGGGTAAATAGAACATTTGAGCCAAAAGTTACATGTCTGGCCATGAAAGCCATAACCAACATTAGCAGCAATAAATACCCATCTTCAGACGTCTGAAAAAATAGCCCTGCAAAAAGGAAAATACTCATCTCCCATGTTTATGATTGTAAATTTATTTACCACAGGTTGAGAACTACCTTGAATTTTAAAGAGAGGAAAATGTGAGCGGCTGAAACACATCTCTCAAGAAATATGCAGCAAAATAAACAGTGGAAAGAGGCAAATCAAAATTTTCAAATAAGTCCATCAAAAGGTCAACTTTCAAAAATAATAAAAAACAAAATAAATATAATACAAAAAATAATATAAGGTTGTGTTTGTGCTAATTTCTAGGTTTCCGGAAAGAGTTTTTCTAGAGCCACAACAAATCTTCATCTGTGTGGTAAATAGCCTGTGAACACTGCTCTTCTTCCCTCAATTCTGAACTGTATTTAAATGCCATTCATTAACGCATAAGTCTGCCTTTAATCACAATCTTGCATTGCTTAGCTCTTATCATCTCTGTACATGTGTTAGAATTTCACCAGTGCTCCATAATATACCCCCAACGTTGGACCTCCCTCCATTTTGACCCGAATGCAGCCCTTGCCTCGGCTCCGCGTGCAGCCTGCTTACGTGTAGACAACCTGGAGACAGGTCTGAGCAGAAATCAAAATGGATGATGGATGGCTTTACTGCACAATGACCTCTGTCACAGGGTTCTTGCCCTAAATCAATGGTGCTGATAAGGGCTCTGGGCCTACAATGCGCGCACCTTGGTATGTTCACCAGTAGACCTTATCTTTGGCAGGAGGAAGTATGAGTAATAACTTAAGACAAGCCACGGCAAAACCACTAACCCCACCTTGTCAAACACAATTTACAATGTATAGCAACCCCCCCCCCACTGCTGTTAAAACAGTAATTATGAGCACCAAAGAGATATGGGACTGTGTGTTTGGAGGTTTAGTCTGTGAGAGGGCTTGGTGGGAGTACTTTGTGCAAAGCTTTGGTCCAAAGTGAATGTTCATATTTTGGCAGCCAGTCAGAGGGATGGACCCTAGACTTGGTGCTGACCTGTCCTGCTCACCATACAATGACACAGATGCGCACACATGCACTCACAGAGCTGCAAGTCAGATCCTCACATTTCAGCGCTGTCAGATCTGTGTGGGACAGACTCAGCGCCAGTGATACATGTTGAGAAGGGTTGGAGGTTGAAGTTGAGAGGAGGGCCGACAGAAGGAGAGGCAAACACTTTGTGAAGATTACAGCATTGAGTATGCAAAGACCTTTTAGTAGTTTTTCATTTGCCTGTTAGTGTTTGTGTGTGTGTGTGTGTGTGTGTGTGCGTATGAGAGCGAGCGAGCGAGAGAGAGAGAGAGAGAGAGAGAGAGAGAGAGAGAGAGAGAGAGAGAGAGAGAGAGAGAGAGAGAGAGAGAGAGAGAGAGAGAGAGAGAGAGAGAGAGAGAGAGAGAGAGAGCGAGAGAGCGAGAGAGAGCGAGAGAGAGTGAGAGAGAGAGAGTATGAATTTCCAGGCAGCAGCATCAAAATAGGAAGAAAGACCAAACATGACATCAAAAGTTGCAATTAGCTGACCCCCTTCTTCCCGGAGTCAATGGTTCAGGAAAAAAAAACCCTGCCTGTAAACCCCTGATTAAAATATGTTTACTTTCTCATTCAAAATGACATTTGACAAGGTTAGCAATATTTCAACTAACAGTAAAAACATTCTTGTGGCCATGATCATTTTTTTCCATCACTTTAACAGGAGCGCAGGTAACCTTGGAGCAAGTTTCCCATGAACTCAGCTCTGCAATCTGAAAACAAAATGGCCAGGGGAAAGAAAAAAAAAAAGAAAAAGAAAAGAGAAAAGAAAAAAAGAGTGGTTTAAGGTTTTAAGCGAGTGTGTTTAGTTCCACCCGAGCAGCCGAAGCAAAAATGTTTTGCAATCATTATTCAGAGAATTCATCCCCTTTCTAATTTAAACCACAACGATTAGGATTACTCAAAACAGAGCCGGTAGTCTTCTCTCCAACCATGAGCTCCAACCTTTGTGGAGACTCAGGGGGGCTGAGGACTGTCAGCAGCTCCAGGGATAGAGTTCCTCAAACTGCTAAACCCCCTCATCACCAAATTAGGAGAGGTGTAGTCCACTGGCCTCTCCACTGGAAATGTAATCAAGAAACAATTTTCAAAATAAGAGTTAACTTAATGGTGAGGGACAACTGATACGTTATAATACTTTCTGAAAGAGTCTAATATGGTCACAGTGACTTATGGTTTGGCTATAATATGGCCTTTGTTTTGGAATTCATGTCAATCCCAAGGACAAAAAAGTAGAATTAAATAAACAAAAGTTAAAAGTTGTCTGAGGATTTATATAATTTGAGTCTTGGCAAAAAAAAAAATGCAGATAAGTCACAAATGCATCCTAAGTGAGGGGAAGCTGGTTCATGGAGTAAAAAATGGAAAGGGCCAAACTCCATCTGAAGTTAATAGTTTTCACATTCATTCCAGTTGGAGGAGAAGAGAATGTGAAGTGTCAGGCTGGACAGCGAGCCAGGCTGGGCTTAGCTGCAGCTGTGCACAAATTGAAGTGGCACTTTATATCAGAAGCCTTTCATCAGACAACTCTATTTTGCCATCTCACTCGGAGCCTCGATGACACACAGACACCCGTAATAAAAAAATCAGAGTGGTCATTTAAAACACACAGGCGTCACCGAGGAGACAGATTTTGGGCTTAACATGGGGGAGGAATCGTGGCATGAACGCACCAACTGATAGAGATATCCCTCAAAATGAGAAATACATTTCTCTGACTTTTCCACAGCTGCCATACAAAGGGGGTGTCTCAAAGCCCCAAAACTCTGGGCAGAGTTTATATTTCCCTTGTTCAAAAATGTCTGCCCCTGTTATCTCGCATCAGTTCGAAGGAGAGGATGGGGTATCGCCTGTTTCAACTTTCCGCCTATGATGAAATGTTACATCCACGATGAACCGGAGCAGGAATGTGGATCATACCAGTCCCCTGTTAACCCCTCAACACCTGGTCTATGGGTTATAATACACAATGCAAGGGGAGAAAAAAATCTCATTGTTGTTGAACTGAATTAACAAACTAGGTCTAAAGTGCATAATTCATCATTAAAAAGTTTAAATTAGCAGCCGAATAACTTGTTTTGTAATCATTTGTACATGTTTCCTCAGTGCCAGGAGAGACAAATCTGTTGACCTACTAGATCTTGTGCATTAGCCCTCAGAATTGATGAGCGAAATTAGAGGGTCAGCACATGGACACAGGCTCTTCGTATGTTTTTGATTACACACTCCCTCCAAGGGAAAGGCAGGCAGAGATGTTTAAGCTATCAGGCAATCAGACCGTCGAGAGACGTGAAACTCAAACCAGAGGCAAGAGAGCGCTGCCTGGGAACAGAAACGGGGGAAGAGGGTCTCAGCGATGCTCTTCAGCAAATGCCAGGCTGGTGAGAAAATACTCGGATGCATGTCTATCTGTTCCAGTGCTTTTGGCTACTCTGCTCTCGAGCGAAATAATACTGTAATATAAAGCTGTGTCAATACAAAAGGAGACTGCGTCTTCATCTGGTATTCAAACACACTGACTTGTGGCACTATTGGGAAGCATCAATCTTATGTCTTATAGAGTTACAACTGGTTCCGACCAAAGTTGGGGGTTTTCTGGCACAAAAATTGCAGAATCTGAAGGAAGAGCGTGTTGGAATCAAAGTGATTAACTACTTTGTTTTTTTAAGAAAAAAAAAAGATGGATGTTCAAAAAAGCAGATTGTGAAAAATGGACAAGCTGTTTCATGATGGCTACAAATTAAAACCAGCAGCCCTCCTTTGACGTCACTGATTGTGGTGCAGATATGGAGGCTGATTGGTGTTTTGGTGACATATGTTTCCATCTACATCTTTGTTTACAACTATCACATTATTTACAGAGCACGACAAAATAGGGTGCTCGCTAATTGCAATTTCTCCAAGACGCAAAAAAAACTCCCCTTTCTCCCCCAATGTACCCATCCAATTACCCAACTCTTCTCAGCCATCCTGGTCCTTGCTCCACCCCCTCTGCCGGTCTGGGGAGGGCTGCAGACTACCACATGCCTCCTCCAATACATGTGGAGTCGCCAGCCGCTTTTCACCTGACAGTGAGGAGTTTCACCAGGGGGACGTAGCGCATGGGAAGATCATGCTATTCCCCCCAGTTCCCCCTCCCCCCCGAACAGGCTCCCCGACCGACCAGAGGAGGCACTAGTGCAGCAACCAGTACACATACCCACATCCAGCTTCCCACCTGCAGACACAGCCAATTGTGTCTGTAGGGAGGCTTGACCAAGCCGGAGGTAACACAGGGATTCGAACTGGCGATCCCTGTCTTGGTAGGCAACGGAATAGACTGCTATACTACCCGAATACTGAAATGGAAAACATTTGAAAGGATTTCATCCTCTTTGGTTGGAATATTGAAACTTTCTTTCAAGAATATATCACCAAAAGACATTCCTCGGGTTCTCTCAATACACGCAGAGGGCCTACCTTACCCAGGCACCACAAGGAAAACCCCCATCACCTTAAATGTAGCGCTATACAGGTGGAGAAGCATGCACATGTGTGTGTATCATACCTTATGTATGACATCTCATCTATGCTATCTCTGAATTTGTCCCAGATTACCGCTGTCCACATGGCCATCAGTACGGCACTTGTTAGAGCTTGTGCGACTACCAGAAAGATGTCAACTTGCAGAAACAAGGCAGAAGGATAAACAAGGAACTAGAATCGTTGGAATAGAAAGAAAACAAACACCGGCAGGAAAGGGACAAGGTTATGCGAGGGACAGTGGGCCTATAAAAAGAAGCCTACCTTCTAGGTTATCTATAAGAACCCACTTATCGCTAACACCCAGCTCCACGCTGTGACTGATGGGCCTCCACAGACTATGAGTACCACTTCACTATCTGGCATACACAGAGCTGCTCTTTAAACACAAGGGCAGAAATATGAAGCATTGTTTCTTTGGTTGACATTGGGCAAATGTATTCTGTTTACCATATGCTTTGAATTCAAAATAGAATGAGGTGTTGCTAAACAAATAACCAGAACACATCAAGACTAAAATAAACTGGCTGTCTCAGTGGACTGAATAATAACACCAATGTCAACTTTAAGAAAAGAGAAGAAAACAAAACAAAAGCTCTAAAAAGCTTAGATTCCATTGCTGAAATTTCATGCCAATATAGCAATAATGAGGAGCACAAAGACGTCTAAAAGCAACATATTCCTGTACTGGGCACAGGAAAACAAAGCTCAATACTGTGTATTTAATGCCTCAACAGAGATCAATAAATCAGAAAAATACCGGGGGTGGGGGAGTAGTAATCCTTTCCAAAAAGCTGTTAAACACTTGCCATGTCATGAAGCCAGCACAACCAGAACTAAAATATGCATTCCCCTTCTATCTATTTGAAAAAGAAGGAAATAAAAACCCTCTTCTTCTACACCCGGTGCCATTCCTTAAAAATTAAACGTCAAGGCCATGGTGGTTGATAGAGGAACAAAAGCCCATATTGTTTCCATTCAATTGGATATATTTTAGCTGTAAAACCATACCCTGGCATGGGGTATAGACCTTGCTTTCCCTTTATCTAATTCATTTCCTATGACAGGCCACGGGGCTCATGGTCCAGTGCTCATCTTAGGCCTCAGGAGGACCATGGCGATGTCATCTGATGACTCGTGGACTCCTTCACTCCCCTTTCTCAGAGGTTAAGACACAATTAAGCTCTTTAGTCAGGCTGCCTTTAAGTTGCTGTTGAAGAAACTGTGGAGATGCATGAAACAAAATACTTAATGGAGCCTCATGGACTGAGGGTGCTTAGAAAGCATTAAATACCTGCACTCTTGCTTTATGTTGGGCGTGTGTATGTGTGTAGGTGTTTATGAAAAGCTTCTTCAATTTCTCTTTCTTTACAACGTCTTCAGTCAGCAAGCGAGAAAAGCATGCCTTTTGTACAATAACAACCGCCTCTATAATTATCTTTCTATCTCTAGCCATCTCTTGCCAACTTTCTATAGATGTGGATATGTCCGACAGCAATACATGCGCACACAGGCCTGTATGTTATGTACAGAAAACGTCTAGAGCAGTGCGTACAATCTATTTGTCACAATGCTATCTTTGTGTCAGGAAAATAACACAGCATGTTTCCCGTCGCATAGGGTAGAGCACAGACCTGAATGTCTTTGGGGGGTCAGGGGCCTGTGTGCGCTCAAAACCATTCCAGTCATCAAAATTCTCCTGTTAGATTGAGTTTTACAAAGAGCCATTCTATTCCAGGCCCACTCCTCTCGGTGCCTCCAGACAGGATCTCACAAAGATGACAAATGCTGCTGACTTCTTCCTGAGATGAAACCCGGAAGGTCGACCAAAGGAAGAAAAAAAAAAAAAAAGAAGGGCAGGAAAAAAAAAAGAAGTGTGACTGAAGAGAAAAAAAAAAGAAAAACACACGTGTGCTAAAAGTCTGATGACATACACCATGAAAGCTGACAAAAAAAATGCAAGTTAATCCTCAAAAAACTTCCCCAGCAAAATGGGAATTTGTGGCACATCCTCACGCTTCTATTTACTTAAGGCTTGCTTTTCCATCTTGGAGTGTCACAGGCAAGCGGATAGACAGGGGTGAGGGGGGTGGGGGTGTATCGCCAGGTTGCCGCTTTGTGTCGCGCTGCTCGTTCATACACACTGGGGTCATGTCAAAGCCGCTTCTAACACTCAATGTTAAATGACAAATTTGGATAATGCACAGACACAACCCTACTAAAATAAATAGGTGACATGGAAGCTTAGCCAGAGCTAAATCCTGAGGCTGCTGGAGACCCGAAGTGCACGGATTACACTGCAGACGCATTAAACAATGCCCCCAAATGTGCATCCTTAAAAGCATGAAATCCTTGAAGCATCAGAGCTGACTTGTCATTTGCCGTTTGTTAGTTTAAGTTGCTTGTGCTGCAGGGGCCAGAATTACACCTCTGTGTGTTGCTGTGGCCCCTAAAGAAACACTAGCAAAGCCCTTGAGGAGCAACCATTGTGGATATATGTTATTGTGGTTGAGGAATATCCTACGGAGGAATGTCAAAACAAAGGAAACAATAAAAGGGGCCATGTTCCTGCACGATATGGGGTACCCATGACATAAATAGAAGGAAAACAATATCACAGACACTGAAATTTTACCAACAAAGCTGATGGCTTTATTTTAAAATAACTAGCATGAAACTGAACCTTGAAACTGGAATACAAAATCTTGTATTTCTTTACACATTCAGTTGTGTGATTAGTTTAAAACCCTAAAATGGAAAACCTAAACCGTGAAAATATAACAAAAATCAACTGTAAGCAAAACATCGCAACAAAGAAATCCTCTCTCTCTCAGTTGTCTGAATCCCTGACAGCAGGGTGAGGTGTGCAGCGGCAGGGCACAGGGTCTTAGAGGTGTCACAGCATCTACCTGGAAGCACTACTGCCTGTCCTCGGGGACGGCCCTTTAATGTCCAGCCTCATTGGATCAGCGGCTGCCACGGCCCCTGGGCACCCACTCTCAGGTGACGTCCCCTATCTGCTCAAGCTGTATGATGGCCCCACTGCTGTTGCAGCTTATGTTACTGTTGCATTAAACTACTCTACATCACACGACTATATGCAAGCATGTAGCTATATGGGTACACAGATACAGATGCGCAGATCTAACTATATCCACATGTATGCAAATATAATCAATCATCCTAGAGTTTTAATATTCCCACAATGTTAAAATCAAAAAGAAGAAACTACTCAAATTGCCTCAATATGACAACTCATACATACAAAAGCAGCTTATCCCTGCTTTTCAGCTTCTGGCCAACACATCTTGTTCAGAGATAAGGGCGCAATCAGCTGAACTCAATAAGGCCGATCTACAAAATAGCAAGTCATTACAATCTATTAATTAGGCATTCCTAACCTTAACTGCTTGGGGAGGTTCAACAAAAAAATGATGGACATATCCATTAAAAAGGAATACGTTCTACAATATCTTGAATCAAAAATTTTAATTTGATGTCACGGCAATCAGATTGACTGTGCTGAGCCTGTAACAGAATTATCATGCAATTTCAGTTGTGAAACCCACAGCATACAGTACCAAAAATAATTGGAAAAAGTTCTCAGGGAACTCAAGATGTCAGATTGCAGCTGTGTTAGCTAATATAAAACATCACATAAATCAGCTCTCTATCTGTTCATTAGCCAATGTGTCAGCAAGCAGCTTAGTAATGTTGTAGAGACGGTCTGGTTAGATTCTTGAGAATAATGACTTAAACATTAATTTCTGTTTTCCTTCTATTATGTGTATTAAAAAAATGTCAAAACCAAAGACAAACAGCAACCCTTTTGAAGATCAGATTTGAATGGAAACTGATATCAACTTTAGAAGTGTGAGAAACTCCTTGTAATTATGGGAAGGCATATATCACATCTTAAATTCATTACTGAATGCAGTTTCAAAGCCTTGAGAACAAAAGAGCCAAAACATGTGAAAAACACAACATCTACCTGTCAACAAATTTCAAAGTGGTCAAGCCAGATGATGTATAATGGCAAACCCAAAAGTCTCAACCCCCATTTCATACAAGGGATAAATGAGCCATACTGTCCCATTATATTGCAATAAATCATTTTTTTGTGGGCAGCTGACAGCTTTTTATCAGATCTGACCTTTTCAAGCCTCCATTAGGAGTGCTAACATTTTCAACTCTGACACATTTGCAGTTTAATAATCTCACAGCTGATTAACTTTGGGAGGGGGGCAAGCTGGCACAGAGGACATCTTGGGCTTGGGAGGTTTAGGTGATGGAGATGGGGAAGGGTCCGAAGCCAATTTTTTAATTCAACATTTTCCCCTATTTATTTTGGTGTATTGTATTACAAAACGGTATTGTTTCATAAACTCTTTTGATGTATTTTGCTTTACTGGGTGGGACTTTCTGGCACAATATTAAGCTGGTTTGAATCCTACTTAAAGAACAGGGACTACTTTGTGTCTATAGGTAATTCCAAATCGGAGTGGACAAAAATGAACTGTGGAGTTCCCCAAGGCTCCATTTTGGGGCCTTTTCTATTTAACATCTATATGCTCCCACTAGTTTGGATTATGGAAAACAACAACATGTTACCATAATTATGCAGACGACACACAGATTTACATAACCATATTGCTAGGGGACTATAATCCCACATAAGCACTGAGTGAGTGCACTGAACAGAGCAACAATTTGATGTATCAGAATTTCCTTCCATCAAACAAAGATAAAACTGAAGTTATTGTCTTCGGAGCTAAGGAAGAATGATTAAAAGTTAGTGCTCAGCTACAATCGATAATTTTAAAAAACACAAACAAGGCCAGAAATATTGGTGTAGATAAATAAATAAATATTGGTGGACTCAGACCTGAATTTCAATAGCCACGCTGAGATAATTACAAAGTCAACCTACTATCACCTGAAGACTATATCAAGAATTAAAGGACTTATGCCTCACCGGGATTTGGAAAAAACTTGTCCATGCATTTATCTTCAGTCGATTCAACTATTGTAATGGTGTCTTTACAGGTCTCTTAAAAAAAAAATTGATCAAACAGCTGCAGCTGATTCAGAACGCTGCTGCTCAAGTCTTAACTAAGACCAAAAAAGTGGATCACATCACTCCAGTTCTGAGGTCTGTACATTGGCTTCCTGACCATCAAAGAATTGAT
Source organism: Lampris incognitus (assembly GCF_029633865.1). Taxonomy (NCBI): domain Eukaryota; kingdom Metazoa; phylum Chordata; class Actinopteri; order Lampriformes; family Lampridae; genus Lampris; species Lampris incognitus. Next base: position 27,425,861 of record NC_079226.1, read on the forward strand.
TTCAAAATTCTGCTCTTAGTTTATAAAGCACTAAATGGAATATGGCCAAAATACATTTCTGATCTTTGGCTACATTATGAACCATCCAGACCTCTCAGATCATATGGAACAGGTCTACTTTCTGTCCCCAAAGTCAAACCTAAACATGGAGAGGCAGCTTTCAATTTTTATGCACCACATTTCTTGAACAAACTCCCAGAAAACAGCAGGTCTGCTGCAACTCTCAGTCCTTTTAAATCACAGCTGATGATTTTTCTGTTTGCCGCTGTCTTTTATTGAATCAAATTTGAAGCTTTTGATAATCATTTACACTCCACTGTAACTTTTACTCTCCTGTTTTATCTGTTTTATCTTATTTTTCTATCTTTTTAATTGTATTCAAATGTTTTTTTATTGCCTTATGTTTTATTGCCTTTCCCTGTTGTGTAAATGTGCAATACAAATAAATTTGCCTTGCCATACTCCATAGCACTACATATTTACTCCATAGCACTATATGTAAACATGTCTCTTTTCATAATCTGAAAATTATTAGTGAGTATACATCTAATCTGTCTCAGAAAAGAGATTCTGTAGGTAGTAAGCTGAAGATGAAATTAAACTTTGAGAAAATACGAAGACCCCACATTTAGGGAATTAAGTAAGAACTGGGGAAGATCTCTGCAAACACTATTTTCTGTCTGCTTTGTGGTGAGCTTTCAGCGTGAAAGATTTTGAGTGTTGATGATTTTTCAGAGATTTTTGCACATGCTAAGAAAACAGACTTCATAAGGACATTAAAGATCAATGCTGGATCCATTATTCCAACTCAATTAATCAGTTCTGCATTAACACCGACTCCAGAATCATTCGATGAAACACCATGCTCAGTGACTGACCCTCACACATCAATGTCCTGATTCCCCCACCAAACAAATGACAACACTGTCATGACACCGAACACGCAATCAATTTGATTTAACACATGACAACAATTCCGGTCCAAAAACATTAGGGCAGTCAGTGAATACTGGTCAATACCGCAACAAGTCTTGACTAAAGTATGAGGTGGGCTTAACTATGACTAAGCCAGATCATTGCCTGGTGGAAAGAAGACTTATGGGGGCACCTATGCCTACCATAATTGATTTAAGTAAACCATAATAAGGGAGGGGCAGTTAAGATGGTGCAACGCTAGTGCCAATATTTCATTTCATGCCGAGTTCAACCTTATCCACTTCTCCTAAAACACACAAGAGGCTCATTATGTGTTTAATATTCACCAGCAGGTGAATAATTTTTATGCAACTCTGATAGTTGGGCGAGATGGATAACTCAATTATCTGAACATCCGTCAGAGCAGAGGGCTTGCAGCGCTCTGGAACACCACCAGCTAAGATTGATGGCTGGAAGACACCAATGGGGGCTGCTTTGCCATCTCATCCAGGCGCTGGGCCTGAACGCACCGTTTGATTCTGCAGAAGACCGTTTTTCTCTCTCTTTTGTCAACCCCCCCCCTTTTTTTTTTGGAGAGCCTTGTAGATTAAGCGTCATTACCCCTCATTCCGCTGAAGAGGGGTTTGTTATGAGGTTAGTGTGTTTGGAAGACTATTGTTTGGATGATAAATGCCGTTGGTGAGGGCTTTGGAGGAAAAATTAGTTATGTTGGGGCTATGTTTTTTTTTCTTCTTCATTTCTTTCAAGGAAACATGTCACTGTTGCTCACTTTGCAAGGCTTGAAGGAAAACTGAGAACAATTTACACAAGCAGCGGTTGGCTTCGAGCAAAGAGGGAATTCATAAAAAATAAGCAAATCATTGGAAATGTCAATCAGGCCCAATGAAGTAATTGCACACACTGCTGTGTCATTTCAAGGTCAGACAGAAGGAATGACTGAAAGGCTGGGAGTCCAGCGTTGAAGTGGAGGAGCTGAAGAATGGACAAACACTCATCTCTACCAAGACCTGTCTCTTGTCCCATTGTTCTATGTTTCTCTCTCTTGCTTTGTGGGTAAATATCTTTATGACTTAGAAACAAAGTACTGAACCTGGCACAGTGGCGCAGTGGTTAGCGCTGTCGCCTTACAGCAAGAAGGTCCTGGGTTCAAACCCCGGGGCTGTCCAACCTTGGGGGTCATCCCAGGTCGTCCTCTGTGTGGAGTTTGCATGTTTTCCCATGTCTGTGGTGGGTTTTCTCTGGGTGCTCTGGTTTCCGCCACCATCAAAAAAAAAAGACATGCATGTTAAGGGGGTTAGTATTCCTGTCTGTGCCTCTGACCGAGGCATGGCAAGACGAACTAGAGTTGGTCCCCAGGTGTTGCACGGCAGCTACCCACTGCTCCTAGCTACACAGCTAGGATGGGTTAAATACAAAGTGTAATTTCCCGACGGGGATCAATAAGGTATCTCCAAAAAAAAAAAAAAAACCCAAATTCATTGTCATCAATCCTCTCCCCACAACAAACATGTTGTGTCTACAATTACAATGCATAAAACCCTCTAAATAGAGAGGGAAAGAGGGAGCAGATTTTCAAATGTCAGCAGTAAATGTCAATTAAAAATTAACGGGTGCTGGAAAAGGTGGGATCTGATGGAGTGACATTTTTTTTGACATGGCAGTGTTCATCTAACTGGACTGTTGGCTGACATGATGGGATCAGCCTTGTCAGTTCCTTAATACACACACAAATATGACCGCCCCGCAGCGAATATCAATGTAAGATATCTGAGCGCAGATATCTCAGGCTCAGTCTAAACTTCTTCCAGTCAGTCAGTTTGTACTCTGATATCCTCATGTAATCTAATGGCACTGGTACATATGAGTGACAGTAGAGACACTGAATGCTATTTTTCTTACTACTCCAAACTGACAGAGCAGATTGGCTTGTGCAGAAGTATGTTTAGATATCTGATTGTGCTTGTAGTGCAGTCTGTGGTACTAATCATACGATCTAATGGGAATAAAATATACCCTCTCTTAAACGTGACTCGTATATCATGTTAGATTTGACTGACTGAGACAGTTCTCAGTCAAGTTCTTTCTCATTAAACGCAAGAAACATCCCTCATGGTCTAGGAATGTTCTGGCGCCCAGGCCAAGCATCTTTTTTTTTCTTCTGGTCAACAACTTTCTCACAGGCCTTTATTTAATGACGCCTACTAAAGATGGTGACCGTTAAAGATGGGGGCTCTTCTTAGAGTCACACCCTCAGTGACTTTGAGTTCCTGGGCTCGCCAATACTATCAAACAGCACACTGCTTTTCCCTCTCAGTGCAAGACATTTCCAAATAAAAGTATATTACACTGAAAAATAAAACACACTATTGATTATGATCTTGGCTTCATCTCTCCTCTCCCTCATTTTAAGTTTCTGTTGTTATTGGATGGATTGGCTTCCCTGGAAATCAGATGGTTGGTTTGACAGCAGCAGTGAAGTGGTCCAACAAGACATTCATCTTATAAACAAATTCAACATTATTTTAACTGTGAAATAATTATGCACTTTCACCAAAATTACTCCATTCATTTAATATAGGAATAATGGACGGCATCAAAATGATACAACCTGGGGGCGTCTGGGTGGCGTGGCTTTCTATTCTGTTGCCTACGAACACGGAAACCTAGTGTTACCTCTGGCTTGGTCGGGTGTCCCTATAAACACAATTGGCCGTGTCTGCGGGTGGGAAGCCGGATGTGGGTATGTGTCCTGGTAGCTGCACTAGCACCTCCTTTGGTCATTCAGGGCACCTGTTCAAGGGGGAGGGGGAACTGGGGGAATAGCGTGATCCTCTCACGCGCTTCATCCCCCTGGTGAAACTCCTCACTGTCAAGTGAAAAGAAGTGGCTGGCGACTCCACATGTATCGGAGGAGGCATGTGGTAGTCTGCAGCCCTCCCCGGATTGGCAGAGGGGGTGGAGCAGCGACCGAGACGGCTCGGAAGAGTGCAGTAATTGGCCAAGTACAATTGACAATTGGGGAGAAAAAGAGAAATAAATAGATAGATAGATAGATAGATAGATAGATAGATAGATAGATAGATAGATAGATAGATAGATAGATAGATAGATAGATAGATAGATAGATAGATAGATAGATAGATAGATAGATAGATAGATAGATAGATAGATAGATAGATAGATAGATAGCCTGGCGGCCTGTCCAGGGTGTCTCCCCACCTGCCGCACAATGACTGCTGGAATAGGCTCCAGCATCCCCGCGACCCTGGAGAGCAGGATCAGCGGTTCAGATAATGGATGGATGGATAAAATAAAATAATAAAATCTGAAATCTGTTATCAAGTACTTCCAATCTACATACCACTGAATCACTCTTACATGATGACAAACATAATACAAATTTCAAAAAGTTGTACTGCACATTCATGACAGCATCCAACACAACACAAGTGACAACGAAGTGAGTTTTACTACCCTCCTAGATCGTTGTTTCCCCCTTTTCAAACACCGTGCTGCATGTGTTGTGGTCCCTGTGAATTAAGAAATACCCTGCTGAGCTGCTCACACACTTAAACACTGAGGCTAAAAAAAGCATAACAAAGGGGGGAGAGAGAGAGAGAGAGAGAGAGAGAGAGAGAGAGAGAGAGAGAGAGAGAGAGAGAGAGAGAGAGAGAGAGAGAGAGAGAGAGAGAGAGAGAGAGAGAGAGAGAGAGAGAGAGAGAGAGCGAGAGAGAGAGAGAGACTGTCCCCTCTGCCTGGTCTCTGGACACAGTGTGAGGGGCCTGGAACCTTCCAGTGTCATGTCACTCAGCTGGACAGCACAGCTCAGAAAGAGGGAGTGTTTAGAGCTGCAGCAAGGCCAGTGAAGGCAGAGCAGCTGACCTTTCAGTTTGGTGTGTCTGGAAGCCCTGTTGGTCAAGGCCAGGCAAAAGATTGAACTATTGAGAGGGCACATGTTAATGCCTCTGCCCGAAC